>NC_080053.1:21121376-21151886 GCF_026212465.1 Amaranthus tricolor
CACACAACACTATTGGTATATATATTGTGTTCAAGTGGTTAAAATTGAAAATCGTAGTCAAATGCTAAAAATTACTTGTTAAGTTGCGAATTTTAAGAGTTTTTAAGCTTTTTTGGCTCTTTTGCGGATAAAGTAGCTCAAACATGGTTTGTTTTGCACGAAACTTGGCACACACCCAATTTGGTATATATTATTGTGTTAAAGTGGTTAGAATTGAAAATCATAGTCATATGCTACTACCAACTCCGTGTTAAGTTGTAATTTTAGGGTTTTTTAGCGTTTTTTGCACTTTTGCTCATAAAGTAGCTCAAGCTTTATTTGTTTTGCACGAACTTGGCACACAACACTTTTTGGTATATATTGTTGAGCTGAAGTGGTAAAAATTAAAAATCATATTCATATGCTAGAAATTACGTGTAAGTAACGATTTTACAGGATTTTTAAGCGTTTTTTGCACTTTGCGCATAAAGTTGCTCAAACTTGATTTGTTTTGCACGAAACTTGGCACACAACACTTTTGGTATATATTATTGTGTTGAAGTGGTAGAATTTAAAATCATAGTCATAAGCTAGAAATTACGTGTTATGTTGCGATTTTAAGGGTTTATTAGTGTTTTTTGCACTTTGCGCATAAAGTAACTCAAACGTTGGTTTGTTTTGCACGAAACATGGCACACAACGCTTTTTGGTATATATTATTTTGATGACGTGGTTTGAATGAAAATCACTGCTCATATGCTAGAATACGTGTTAAGTTGCGTTTTTAAGGGTTTTTAAGAGTTTTTGGCAATTTTTGCATAAACTAGATTAAACATAGTTTGTTTTACACGAAACTTGGCACACAACCCTTTTTGAATATAGTATTTTGTTGAAGTGGTTAGAATTGAAAATCATTGTCATATGCTACAATTACGTGTTAAGTTGCGACTTTAAAGGTTTTTAAAGCATTTTTGGCCTTTTGCGGATAAAGTAGCTCAAACATGGTTTGTTTTGCACGAAACTTGGCGCACAACACTATTTGGTATATATATTGTGTTGAAGTGGTTAGAATTGAAAATCATAGTCATATGCATGAGATTACGTGTTAAGTTGCGATTTTAATGGTTTTTAAGCGTTTTTGGCACTTTTACGCACAAAGTAGCTTAAACATGGTTTGGTTTTGCACGAAACTTGGCACACAACTCTAATTGGTATATATTCTTGTGTTGAAGTGGTTAGAATTAAAAATCATACTCATATGCTAGAAATTACGTGTTAAGTTGCGATTTTAAGGGTTTTTTAAGCGTTTTGCGCCTTTTGCGCATTAAGTAGCTCAAACATGGTTTGTTTTCACGAAACATGGCACACAACACTATTTGGTATATATAATTGTGTTGAAGTGGTTAGAATTGAAAATCATAGAAATATGCTAAAAATTTCTTGTTAAGTTGCTATTTAAGGGTTTTAAGCGGTTTTTTGCACTTTTGCTCATAAAGTAGCTCAAAACTTCGTTTGTTTTGCACAAAACTTGGCACACAACACTTTTTTGTATACATTATTGTGTTGAAGTTGTTAGAATTGAAAATCATAGTCATATTCTAAAAATTACGTGTTACGTTGCGATTTTTAGGGTTTTTAAGCGTTTTTTGCTCTTTTGCGCATAAAGTAGCTCAAACATGGTTTGTTTTGCATGGCATACAAAACTTTTTGGGTATATATTATTGTGTTGAAGGGGTTAGAATTGAAAATCATAGTCATATGCTACAAATTACGTGTTAAGTTGCGATTTTAAAGGTTTTAAAGCGTTTTTGGCCCTTTTGCGGATAAAGTAGCTCAAACATGGTTTGTTTTTCACGAAACTTGGCGCACAACACTATTTGGTATATGTTATTGTGTCAAGAGGTTAGAATTGAAAATCATAGTCATATGCTACAAATTACGTGTTAAGTTGCAATTTTAAGGGTTTTAAACGGTTTTGGCAATTTTGCACATAAAGTAGAGTAAACATAGTTTGTTTTGCACGAAACTTGGCACACAACACTTTTGGTACATATTATTGTGTTGAAGTGGTTAGAATTGAAAATCATACTCATATGCAATAAATTCTTAAGTTGCGATTTTAAAGGTTTTAAAGCGTTTTTGGCCCTTTTGCGGATAAGTAGCTCAAACATGGTTTGTTTTGCACGAAACTTGACACACAACACTTTTTGCTATATACTATGTGTTGAAGTGGTTAGAATTTAAAATCATAGTCATATGCTAGAAAGTACGTGTTATGTTGCGATTTTAAAGGGTTTTTATGCGTTTTTTGCACTTTTGCGCATAAAGTAACTCAAACTTTGTTTGTTTTGCACAAACTTGGCACACAACACTGTTTTGTATACATTATTGGGTTGAAGTTGTTAGAATTGAAAATTATAGTCATTCAAAAATTTACGTGTTACGTTGCGATTTTTAGGGTTTTTAAGCGTTTTTTTGCTCTTTTGCGCATAAAGTAGCTCAAACATGGTTTGTTTTGCATGGCATACAAAACTTTTTTTGTATATATTATGTGTTGAAGGGGTTAGAATTGAAAATCATAGTCATATGCTACAAATTACGTGTTAAGTTGCGATTTTAAAGGTTTTAAGCGTTTTTGGGCCCTTTTGCGGATAAAGTAGCTCAAACATGGTTTGTTTTTCACGAAACTTGGCGCACAACTTATTTGGTATATGTTATTGTGTTCAAGAGGTTAGAATTGAAAATCATAGTCATTTGCTACAAATTACGTGTTAAGTTGCAATTTTAAGGGTTTTAAACGTTTTTGGCAATTTTGCACATAAAGTAGAGTAAACATAGTTTGTTTTGCACGAAACTTGGCACACAACACTTTTTGGTACATATTATTGTGTTGAAGTGGTTAGAATTGAAAATCATACTCATATGCAATAAATTACGTCTTAAGTTGCGATTTTAAGGATTTTTACGGTTTTTGGAACTTTTGCGCATAAAGTAGAAACTTGGTTGATTTGCACGAAACTTGGCACACAACACTATTTGGATATATTATTGTTTTGAAATTATAGTCATATGCTAGAAATTACGTGTTACGTTGCGATTTTAAGGATTTTTAAGCGTTTTTTGCACTTTTGCGCATAAAGTAGCTCAAACATGGTTTGTTTTGCATGGCATACAAAACTTTTTGGTATATATTATTGTGTTGAAGGGGTTAGAATTGAAATCATAGTCATATGCTACAAATTACGTGTTAAGTTGCGATTTTAAAGGTTTAAAAAGCGTTTTTGGCCCTTTTGCGGATAAAGTAGCTCAAACATGGTTTGTTTTTCACGAAACTTGGCGCACAACACTATTTGGTATATGTTATTGTGTTCAAGAGGTTAGAATTGAAAATCATAGTCATATGCTACAAATTACGTGTTAAGTTGCAATTTTAAGGGTTTTAAACGTTTTTGGCAATTTGCACATAAAGTAGAGTAAACATAGTTTGTTTTGCACGAAACTTGGCACACAACACTTTTGGTACATATTATTGTGTTGAAGTGGTTAGAATTGAAAATCATACTCATATGCAATAAATTACGTCTTAAGTTGCGATTTTAAGGATTTTTAAGCGTTTTTGGAACTTTTGCGCATAAAGTAGAAACTTGGTTTGATTTGCACGAAACTTGGCACACAACACTATTTGGAATATATTATTGTTTGAAGTGGTTAGAATTGAAAATATAGTCATATGCTAGAAATTACGTGTTACGTTGCGATTTTAAGGATTTTTAAGCGTTTTTTGCACTTTTGCGCATAAGTAGCTCAAACATGGTTTGTTTTGCATGGCATACAAAACTTTTGGTATATATTATTGTGTTGAAGGGTTAGAATTGAAAATCATAGTCATATGCTACAATTACGTGTTAAGTTGCGATTTTAAAGGTTTTAAAGCGTTTTTGGCCCTTTTGCGGATAAAGTAGCTCAAACATGGTTTGTTTTTCACGAAACTTGGCGCACAACACTATTTGGTATATGTTATTGTGTTCAAGAGGTTAGAGTTGAAAATCATAGTCATAGCTACAAATTACGTGTTAAGTTGCAATTATTAAGCGTTTTAAACGTTTTTGGCAATTTTGCACATAAAGTAGAGTAAACTAGTTTGTTTTGCACGAAACTTGGCACACAACACTTTTTGGTACATAGTATTGTGTTGAAGTGGTTAGAATTGAAAATCATACTCATATGCAATAAATTACGTCTTAAGTTGCGATTTTAAAGGTTTAAAGCGTTTTTTGCCCTTTTGCGGATAAAGTAGCTCAAACATGGTTTGTTTTGCACGACACTTGACACACAACACTTTTTGCTATATACTATTGTGTTGAAGTGGTTAGAATTTAAAATCATAGTCATATGCTAGAAAGTACGTGTTATGTTGCGATTTTAAGGGTTTTTATGCGTTTTTTTGCACTTTTGCGCATAAAGTAACTCAAACTTTGTTTGTTTTGCACAAACTTGGCACACAACACTTTTTTGTATACATTATTGTGTTGAAGTTGTTAGAATTGAAAATTATAGTCATATTCAAAAATTTACGTGTTACGTTGCGATTTTAGGGTTTTTAAGCGTTTTTGCTCTTTTGCGCATAAAGTAGCTCAAACATGGTTTGTTTTGCATGGCATACAAAACTTTTTTGTATATATTATTGTGTTGAAGGGGTTAGAATTGAAAATCATAGTCATATGCTACAAATTACGTGTTAAGTTGCGATTTTAAAGGTTTTAAAGCGTTTTTGGCCTTTTGCGGATAAAGTAGCTCAACATGGTTTGTTTTTCACGAAACTTGGCGCACAACATTATTGGTATATGTTATTGTGTTCAAGAGGTTAGAATTGAAAATCATAGTCATTTGCTACAAATTACGTGTTAAGTTGCAATTTTAAGGGTTTTAAACGTTTTTGGCAATTTTGCACATAAAGTAGAGTAAACATAGTTTGTTTTGCACGAAACTTGGCACACAACACTTTTTGGTACATATTATTGTGTTGAAGTGGTTAGAATTGAAAATCATACTCATATGCAATAAATTACGTCTTAAGTTGCGATTTTAAGGATTTTTAAGCGTTTTTGGAACTTTTGCGCATAAAGTAGAAACTTGGTTTGATTTGCACGAAACTTGGCACACAACACTATTTGGAATATATTATTGTTTTGAAAATTATAGTCATATGCTAGAAATTACGTGTTACGTTGCGATTTTAAGGATTTTTAAGCGTTTTTTGCACTTTTGCGCATAAAGTAGCTCAAACATGGTTTGTTTTGCATGGCATACAAAACTTTTTGGTATATATTATTGTGTTGAAGGGGTTAGAATTGAAAATCATAGTCATATGCTACAAATTACGTGTTAAGTTGCGATTTTAAAGGTTTTAAAGCGTTTTTGGCCCTTTTGCGGATAAAGTAGCTCAAACATGGTTTGTTTTTCACGAAACTTGGCGCACAACACTATTTGGTATATGTTATTGTGTTCAAGAGGTTAGAATTGAAAATCATAGTCATATGCTACAAATTACGTGTTAAGTTGCAATTTTAAGGGTTTTAAACGTTTTTGGCAATTTTGCACATAAAGTAGAGTAAACATAGTTTGTTTTGCACGAAACTTGGCACACAACACTTTTTGGTACATATTATTGTGTTGAAGTGGTTAGAATTGAAAATCATACTCATATGCAATAAATTACGTCTTAAGTTGCGATTTTAAGGATTTTTAAGCGTTTTTGGAACTTTTGCGCATAAAGTAGAAACTTGGTTTGATTTGCACGAAACTTGGCACACAACACTATTTGGAATATATTATTGTTTTGAAGTGGTTAGAATTGAAAATTATAGTCATATGCTAGAAATTACGTGTTACGTTGCGATTTTAAGGATTTTTAAGCGTTTTTTTGCACTTTTGCGCATAAAGTAGCTCAAACATGGTTTGTTTTGCATGGCATACAAAACTTTTTGGTATATATTATTGTGTTGAAGGGGTTAGAATTGAAAATCATAGTCATATGCTACAAATTACGTGTTAAGTTGCGATTTTAAAGGTTTTAAAGCTTGTTTTTGGCCCTTTTGCGGATAAAGTAGCTCAAACATGGTTTGTTTTTCACGAAACTTGGCGCACAACACTATTTGGTATATGTTATTGTGTTCAAGAGGTTAGAGTTGAAAATCATAGTCATATGCTACAAATTACGTGTTAAGTTGCAATTTTAAGCGTTTTAAACGTTTTTGGCAATTTTGCACATAAAGTAGAGTAAACATAGTTTGTTTTGCACGAAACTTGGCACACAACACTTTTTGGTACATATTATTGTGTTGAAGTGGTTAGAATTGAAAATCATACTCATATGCAATAAATTACGTCTTAAGTTGCGATTTTAAGGATTTTTAAGCGTTTTTGGAACTTTTGCGCATAAAGTAGAAACTTGGTTTGATTTGCACGAAACTTGGCACACAACACTATTTGGAATATATTATTGTTTTGAAGTGGTTAGAATTGAAAATTATAGTCATATGCTAGAAATTACGTGTTACGTTGCGATTTTAAGGATTTTTAAGCGTTTTTTGCACTTTTGCGCATAAAGTAGCTCAAACATGGTTTGTTTTGCATGGCATACAAAACTTTTTGGTATATATTATTGTGTTGAAGGGGTTAGAATTGAAAATCATAGTCATATGCTACAAATTACGTGTTAAGTTGCGATTTTAAAGGTTTTAAAGCGTTTTTGGCCCTTTTGCGGATAAAGTAGCTCAAACATGGTTTGTTTTTCACGAAACTTGGCGCACAACACTATTTGGTATATGTTATTGTGTTCAAGAGGTTAGAATTGAAAATCATAGTCATATGCTACAAATTACGTGTTAAGTTGCAATTTTAAGGGCTTTAAACGTTTTTGGCAATTTTGCACATAAAGTAGAGTAAACATAGTTTGTTTTGCACGAAACTTGGCACACAACACTTTTTGGTACATATTATTGTGTTGAAGTGGTTAGAATTGAAAATCATACTCATATGCAATAAATTACGTCTTAAGTTGCGATTTTAAGGATTTTTAAGCGTTTTTGGAACTTTTGCGCATAAAGTAGAAACTTGGTTTGATTTGCACGAAACTTGGCACACAACACTATTTGGAATATATTATTGTTTTGAAGTGGTTAGAATTGAAAATTATAGTCATATGCTAGAAATTACGTGTTACGTTGCGATTTTAAGGATTTTTAAGCGTTTTTTGCACTTTTGCGCATAAAGTAGCTCAAACATGGTTTGTTTTGCATGGCATACAAAACTTTTTGGTATATATTATTGTGTTGAAGGGGTTAGAATTGAAAATCATAGTCATATGCTACAAATGACGTGTTAAGTTGCGATTTTAAAGGTTTTAAAGCGTTTTTGGCCCTTTTGCGGATAAAGTAGCTCAAACATGGTTTGTTTTTCACGAAACTTGGCGCACAACACTATTTGGTATATGTTATTGTGTTCAAGAGGTTAGAATTGAAAATCATAGTCATATGCTACAAATTACGTGTTAAGTTGCAATTTTAAGGGTTTTAAACGTTTTTGGCAATTTTGCACATAAAGTAGAGTAAACATAGTTTGTTTTGCACGAAACTTGGCACACAACACTTTTTGGTACATATTATTGTGTTGAAGTGGTTAGAATTGAAAATCATACTCATATGCAATAAATTACGTCTTAAGTTGCGATTTTAAGGATTTTTAAGCGTTTTTGGAACTTTTGCGCATAAAGTAGAAACTTGGTTTGATTTGCACGAAACTTGGCACACAACACTATTTGGAATATATTATTGTTTTGAAGTGGTTAGAATTGAAAATTATAGTCATATGCTAGAAATTACGTGTTACGTTGCGATTTTAAGGATTTTTAAGCGTTTTTTTTGCACTTTTGCGCATAAAGTAGCTCAAACTTGGTTTGTTTTGCACAAAACTTGGCACACAACACTTTTTTGTATACATTATTGTGTTGAAGTTGTTAGAATTGAAAATCATAGTCATATTCTAAAAATTACGTGTTACGTTGCGATTTTTAGGGTTTTTAAGCGTTTTTGGCAATTTTTCGCATAAAGTAGCTTAAACATGGTTTGTTTTGCACGAAAATTGGCACACAACACTATTGGTATATATTATTGTGTTCAAGTGGTTAAAATTGAAAATCGTAGTCAAATGCTAAAAATTACTTGTTAAGTTGCGATTTTAAGAGTTTTTAAGCTTTTTTGGCTCTTTTGCGGATAAAGTAGCTCAAACATGGTTTGTTTTGCACGAAACTTGGCACACAACCCAATTTGGTTCATATTATTGTGTTAAAGTGGTTAGAATTGAAAATCATAGTCATATGCTACAAACTCCGTGTTAAGTTGTAATTTTATGGGTTTTTTTAGCGTTTTTTTGCACTTTTGCTCATAAAGTAGCTCAAGCTTTATTTGTTTTGCACGAAACTTGGCACACAACACTTTTTGGTATATATTGTTGAGCTGAAGTGGTAAAAATTAAAAATCATATTCATATGCTAGAAATTACGTGTTAAGTAACGATTTTAAGGATTTTTAAGCGTTTTTTGCACTTTTGCGCATAAAGTTGCTCAAACTTGATTTGTTTTGCACGAAACTTGGCACACAACACTTTTTGGTATATATTATTGTGTTGAAGTGGTAGAATTTAAAATCATAGTCATAAGCTAGAAATTACGTGTTATGTTGCGATTTTAAGGGTTTATTAGTGTTTTTTGCACTTTTGCGCATAAAGTAACTCAAACTTGGTTTGTTTTGCACGAAACATGGCACACAACGCTTTTTGGTATATATTATTTTGATGAAGTGGTTAGAATTGAAAATCATTGCTCATATGCTAGAAATTACGTGTTAAGTTGCGTTTTTAAGGGTTTTTAAGAGTTTTTGGCAATTTTTTGCATAAACTAGATTAAACATAGTTTGTTTTACACGAAACTTGGCACACAACCCTTTTTGGAATATAGTATTTTGTTGAAGTGGTTAGAATTGAAAATCATTGTCATATGCTACAAATTACGTGTTAAGTTGCGACTTTAAAGGTTTTAAAGCATTTTTGGCCCTTTTGCGGATAAAGTAGCTCAAACATGGTTTGTTTTGCACGAAACTTGGCGCACAACACTATTTGGTATATATTATTGTGTTGAAGTGGTTAGAATTGAAAATCATAGTCATATGCATGAGATTACGTGTTAAGTTGCGATTTTAATGGTTTTTAAGCGTTTTTGGCACTTTTACGCACAAAGTAGCTTAAACATGGTTTGTTTTGCACGAAACTTGGCACACAACTCTATTTGGTATATATTCTTGTGTTGAAGTGGTTAGAATTAAAAATCATACTCATATGCTAGAAATTACGTGTTAAGTTGCGATTTTAAGGGTTTTTAAGCGTTTTGCGCACTTTTGCGCATAAAGTAGCTCAAACATGGTTTGTTTTCACGAAACATGGCACACAACACTATTTGGTATATATTATTGTGTTGAAGTGGTTAGAATTGAAAATCATAAAATATGCTAAAAATTTCTTGTTAAGTTGCTATTTTAAGGGTTTTTAAGCGTTTTTTGCACTTTTGCTCATAAAGTAGCTCAAACTTTGTTTGTTTTGCACAAAACTTGGCACACAACACTTTTTTGTATACATTATTGTGTTAAAGTGGTTAGAATTGAAAATCATAGTCATATGCTACAAACTCCGTGTTAAGTTGTAATTTTATGGGTTTTTTAGCGTTTTTTTTGCACTTTTGCTCATAAAGTAGCTCAAGCTTTATTTGTTTTGCACGAAACTTGGCACACAACACTTTTTGGTATATATTGTTGAGCTGAAGTGGTAAAAATTAAAAATCATATTCATATGCTAGAAATTACGTGTTAAGTAACGATTTTAAGGATTTTTAAGCGTTTTTTTGCACTTTTGCGCATAAAGTTGCTCAAACTTGATTTGTTTTGCACGAAACTTGGCACACAACACTTTTTGGTATATATTATTGTGTTGAAGTGGTAGAATTTAAAATCATAGTCATAAGCTAGAAATTACGTGTTATGTTGCGATTTTAAGGGTTTATTAGTGTTTTTTGCACTTTTGCGCATAAAGTAACTCAAACTTGGTTTGTTTTGCACGAAACATGGCACACAACGCTTTTTGGTATATATTATTTTGATGAAGTGGTTAGAATTGAAAATCATTGCTCATATGCTAGAAATTACGTGTTAAGTTGCGTTTTTAAGGGTTTTTAAGAGTTTTTGGCAATTTTTTGCATAAACTAGATTAAACATAGTTTGTTTTACACGAAACTTGGCACACAACCCTTTTTGGAATATAGTATTTTGTTGAAGTGGTTAGAATTGAAAATCATTGTCATATGCTACAAATTACGTGTTAAGTTGCGACTTTAAAGGTTTTAAAGCATTTTTGGCCCTTTTGCGGATAAAGTAGCTCAAACATGGTTTGTTTTGCACGAAACTTGGCGCACAACACTATTTGGTATATATTATTGTGTTGAAGTGGTTAGAATTGAAAATCATAGTCATATGCATGAGATTACGTGTTAAGTTGCGATTTTAATGGTTTTTAAGCGTTTTTGGCACTTTTACGCACAAAGTAGCTTAAACATGGTTTGTTTTGCACGAAACTTGGCACACAACTCTATTTGGTATATATTCTTGTGTTCAAGTGGTTAGAATTAAAAATCATACTCATATGCTAGAAATTACGTGTTAAGTTCCGATTTTAAGGGTTTTTAAGCGTTTTGCGCACTTTTGCGCATAAAGTAGCTCAAACATGGTTTGTTTTCACGAAACATGGCACACAACACTATTTGGTATATATTATTGTGTTGAAGTGGTTAGAATTGAAAATCATAGAAATATGCTAAAAATTTCTTGTTAAGTTGCGATTTTAAGGGTTTTTAAGCGTTTTTTGCACTTTTGCTCATAAAGTAGCTCAAACTTTGTTTGTTTTGCACAAAACTTGGCACACAACACTTTTTTGTATACATTATTGTGTTGAAGTTGTTAGAATTGAAAATTATAGTCATATTCAAAAATTTACGTGTTACGTTGCGATTTTTAGGGTTTTTAAGCGTTTTTTGCTCTTTTGCGCATAAAGTAGCTCAAACATGGTTTGTTTTGCATGGCATACAAAACTTTTTGGTATATATTATTGTGTTGAAGGGGTTAGAATTGAAAATCATAGTCATATGCTACAAATTACGTGTTAAGTTGCGATTTTAAAGGTTTTAAAGCGTTTTTGGCCCTTTTGCGGATAAAGTAGCTCAAACATGGTTTGTTTTTCACGAAACTTGGCGCACAACACTATTTGGTATATGTTATTGTGTTCAAGAGGTTAGAATTGAAAATCATAGTCATTTGCTACAAATTACGTGTTAAGTTGCAATTTTAAGGGTTTTAAACGTTTTTGGCAATTTTGCACATAAAGTAGAGTAAACATAGTTTGTTTTGCACGAAACTTGGCACACAACACTTTTTGGTACATATTATTGTGTTGAAGTGGTTAGAATTGAAAATCATACTCATATGCAATAAATTACGTCTTAAGTTGCGATTTTAAGGATTTTTAAGCGTTTTTGGAACTTTTGCGCATAAAGTAGAAACTTGGTTTGATTTGCACGAAACTTGGCACACAACACTATTTGGAATATATTATTGTTTTGAAAATTATAGTCATATGCTAGAAATTACGTGTTACGTTGCGATTTTAAGGATTTTTAAGCGTTTTTTTGCACTTTTGCGCATAAAGTAGCTCAAACATGGTTTGTTTTGCATGGCATACAAAACTTTTTGGTATATATTATTGTGTTGAAGGGGTTAGAATTGAAAATCATAGTCATATGCTACAAATTATGTGTTAAGTTGCGATTTTAAAGGTTTTAAAGCGTTTTTGGCCCTTTTGCGGATAAAGTAGCTCAAACATGGTTTGTTTTTCACGAAACTTGGCGCACAACACTATTTGGTATATGTTATTGTGTTCAAGAGGTTAGAATTGAAAATCATAGTCATATGCTACAAATTACGTGTTAAGTTGCAATTTTAAGGGTTTTAAACGTTTTTGGCAATTTTGCACATAAAGTAGAGTAAACATAGTTTGTTTTGCACGAAACTTGGCACACAACACTTTTTGGTACATATTATTGTGTTGAAGTGGTTAGAATTGAAAAATCATACTCATATGCAATAAATTACGTCTTAAGTTGCGATTTTAAGGATTTTTAAGCGTTTTTGGAACTTTTGCGCATAAAGTAGAAACTTGGTTTGATTTGCACGAAACTTGGCACACAACAC
This sequence comes from Amaranthus tricolor, assembly GCF_026212465.1. Lineage (NCBI taxonomy): Eukaryota > Viridiplantae > Streptophyta > Magnoliopsida > Caryophyllales > Amaranthaceae > Amaranthus > Amaranthus tricolor. Next base: position 21,133,703 of record NC_080053.1, read on the forward strand.
TATTTGGAATATATTATTGTTTTGAAGTGGTTAGAATTGAAAATTATAGTCATATGCTAGAAATTACGTGTTACGTTGCGATTTTAAGGATTTTTAAGCGTTTTTTTGCACTTTTGCGCATAAAGTAGCTCAAACATGGTTTGTTTTGCATGGCATACAAAACTTTTTGGTATATATTATTGTGTTGAAGGGGTTAGAATTGAAAATCATAGTCATATGCTACAAATTACGTGTTAAGTTGCGATTTTAAAGGTTTTAAAGCGTTTTTGGCCCTTTTGCGGATAAAGTAGCTCAAACATGGTTTGTTTTTCACGAAACTTGGCGCACAACACTATTTGGTATATGTTATTGTGTTCAAGAGGTTAGAGTTGAAAATCATAGTCATATGCTACAAATTACGTGTTAAGTTGCAATTTTAAGCGTTTTAAACGTTTTTGGCAATTTTGCACATAAAGTAGAGTAAACATAGTTTGTTTTGCACGAAACTTGGCACACAACACTTTTTGGTACATATTATTGTGTTGAAGTGGTTAGAATTGAAAATCATACTCATATGCAATAAATTACGTCTTAAGTTGCGATTTTAAGGATTTTTAAGCGTTTTTGGAACTTTTGCGCATAAAGTAGAAACTTGGTTTGATTTGCACGAAACTTGGCACACAACACTATTTGGAATATATTATTGTTTTGAAGTGGTTAGAATTGAAAATTATAGTCATATGCTAGAAATTACGTGTTACGTTGCGATTTTAAGGATTTTTAAGCGTTTTTTGCACTTTTGCGCATAAAGTAGCTCAAACATGGTTTGTTTTGCATGGCATACAAAACTTTTTGGTATATATTATTGTGTTGAAGGGGTTAGAATTAAAAATCATAGTCATATGCTACAAATTACGTGTTAAGTTGCGATTTTAAAGGTTTTAAAGCGTTTTTGGCCCTTTTGCGGATAAAGTAGCTCAAACATGGTTTGTTTTTCACGAAACTTGGCGCACAACACTATTTGGTATATGTTATTGTGTTCAAGAGGTTAGAATTGAAAATCATAGTCATATGCTACAAATTACGTGTTAAGTTGCAATTTTAAGGGCTTTAAACGTTTTTGGCAATTTTGCACATAAAGTAGAGTAAACATAGTTTGTTTTGCACGAAACTTGGCACACAACACTTTTTGGTACATATTATTGTGTTGAAGTGGTTAGAATTGAAAATCATACTCATATGCAATAAATTACGTCTTAAGTTGCGATTTTAAGGATTTTTAAGCGTTTTTGGAACTTTTGCGCATAAAGTAGAAACTTGGTTTGATTTGCACGAAACTTGGCACACAACACTATTTGGAATATATTATTGTTTTGAAGTGGTTAGAATTGAAAATTATAGTCATATGCTAGAAATTACGTGTTACGTTGCGATTTTAAGGATTTTTAAGCGTTTTTTGCACTTTTGCGCATAAAGTAGCTCAAACATGGTTTGTTTTGCATGGCATACAAAACTTTTTGGTATATATTATTGTGTTGAAGGGGTTAGAATTGAAAATCATAGTCATATGCTACAAATTACGTGTTAAGTTGCGATTTTAAAGGTTTTAAAGCGTTTTTGGCCCTTTTGCGGATAAAGTAGCTCAAACATGGTTTGTTTTTCACGAAACTTGGCGCACAACACTATTTGGTATATGTTATTGTGTTCAAGAGGTTAGAATTGAAAATCATAGTCATATGCTACAAATTACGTGTTAAGTTGCAATTTTAAGGGTTTTAAACGTTTTTGGCAATTTTGCACATAAAGTAGAGTAAACATAGTTTGTTTTGCACGAAACTTGGCACACAACACTTTTTGGTACATATTATTGTGTTGAAGTGGTTAGAATTGAAAATCATACTCATATGCAACAAATTACGTCTTAAGTTGCGATTTTAAGGATTTTTAAGCGTTTTTGGAACTTTTGCGCATAAAGTAAAAACTTGGTTTGATTTGCACGAAACTTGGCACACAACACTATTTGGAATATATTATTGTTTTGAAGTGGTTAGAATTGAAAATTATAGTCATATGCTAGAAATTACGTGTTACGTTGCGATTTTAAGGATTTTTAAGCGTTTTTTGCACTTTTGCGCATAAAGTAGCTCAAACTTGGTTTGTTTTGCACGAAACTTGACACACAACACTTTTTGCTATATACTATTGTGTTGAAGTGGTTAGAATTTAAAATCATAGTCATATGCTAGAAAGTACGTGTTATGTTGCGATTTTAAGGGTTTTTATGCGTTTTTTGCACTTTTGCGCATAAAGTAACTCAAACTTGGTTTGTTTTGCACGAAACTTGGCACACTACCGTTTTTGGTATATATTATTGTGTTGAAGTGGTTAGAATTTAAAATCATAGTCATATGCTACAAAATTACGTGTTAAGTTGCGATTTTAAAGGTTTTAAAGCGTTTTTGGCCCTTTTGCGGATAAAGTAGCTCAAACATGGTTTGTTTTGCACGAAACTTGACACACAACACTTTTTGCTATATACTATTGTGTTGAAGTGGTTAGAATTTAAAATCATAGTCATATGCTAGAAAGTACGTGTTATGTTGCGATTTTAAGGGTTTTTATGCGTTTTTTGCACTTTTGCGCATAAAGTAACTCAAACTTGGTTTGTTTTGCACGAAACTTGGCACACTACCGTTTTTGGTATATATTATTGTGTTGAAGTGGTTAGAATTTAAAATCATAGTCATATGCTACAAAATTACGTGTTAAGTTGCGATTTTAAAGGTTTTAAAGCGTTTTTGGCCCTTTTGCGGATAAAGTAGCTCAAACATGGTTTGTTTTGCACGAAACTTGGCGCACAACACTATTTGGTATATATTATTGTGTTGAAAGTGTTAGAATTTAAAATCATAGTCATATGCAAGAAATTACGTGTTAAGTTGCGATTATAATGGTTTTTTAAGCATTTTTGGCACTTTTGCGCACAAAGTAGCTCAAGCTTGGTTTGTTTTGCACGAAACTTGGCACACAACTTTATTTGGTATATATTATTGTGTTGAAGTGGTTAGAATTGAAAACCATAGTCATATGCTAGAAAATACGTGTTAAGTTCCGATTTTAAGGGTTTTTAAGCGTTTTTGGCAATTTTTCGCATAAAGTAGCTTAAACATGGTTTGTTTTGCACGAAAATTGGCACACAACACTATTGGTATATATTATTGTGTTCAAGTGGTTAAAATTGAAAATCGTAGTCAAATGCTAAAAATTACTTGTTAAGTTGCGGTTTTAAGAGTTTTTAAGCTTTTTTGGCTCTTTTGCGGATAAAGTAGCTCAAACATGGTTTGTTTTGCACGAAACTTGGCACACAACCCAATTTGGTATATATTATTGTGTTAAAGTGGTTAGAATTGAAGATCATAGTCATATGCTACAAACTCCGTGTTAAGTTGTAATTTTATGGGTTTTTTAGCGTTTTTTTGCACTTTTGCTCATAAAGTAGCTCAAGCTTTATTTGTTTTGCACGAAACTTGGCACACAACACTTTTTGGTATATATTGTTGAGCTGAAGTGGTAAAAATTAAAAATCATATTCATATGCTAGAAATTACGTGTTAAGTAACGATTTTAAGGATTTTTAAGCGTTTTTTTGCACTTTTGCGCATAAAGTTGCTCAAACTTGATTTGTTTTGCACGAAACTTGGCACACAACACTTTTTGGTATATATTATTGTGTTGAAGTGGTAGAATTTAAAATCATAGTCATAAGCTAGAAATTACGTGTTATGTTGCGATTTTAAGGGTTTATTAGTGTTTTTTGCACTTTTGCGCATAAAGTAACTCAAACTTGGTTTGTTTTGCACGAAACATGGCACACAACGCTTTTTGGTATATATTATTTTGATGAAGTGGTTAGAATTGAAAATCATTGCTCATATGCTAGAAATTACGTGTTAAGTTGCGTTTTTAAGGGTTTTTAAGAGTTTTTGGCAATTTTTTGCATAAACTAGATTAAACATAGTTTGTTTTACACGAAACTTGGCACACAACCCTTTTTGGAATATAGTATTTTGTTGAAGTGGTTAGAATTGAAAATCATTGTCATATGCTACAAATTACGTGTTAAGTTGCGACTTTAAAGGTTTTAAAGCATTTTTGGCCCTTTTGCGGATAAAGTAGCTCAAACATGGTTTGTTTTGCACGAAACTTGGCGCACAACACTATTTGGTATATATTATTGTGTTGAAGTGGTTAGAATTGAAAATCATAGTCATATGCATGAGATTACGTGTTAAGTTGCGATTTTAATGGTTTTTAAGCGTTTTTGGCACTTTTACGCACAAAGTAGCTTAAACATGGTTTGTTTTGCACGAAACTTGGCACACAACTCTATTTGGTATATATTCTTGTGTTCAAGTGGTTAGAATTAAAAATCATACTCATATGCTAGAAATTACGTGTTAAGTTCCGATTTTAAGGGTTTTTAAGCGTTTTGCGCACTTTTGCGCATAAAGTAGCTCAAACATGGTTTGTTTTCACGAAACATGGCACACAACACTATTTGGTATATATTATTGTGTTGAAGTGGTTAGAATTGAAAATCATAGAAATATGCTAAAAATTTCTTGTTAAGTTGCGATTTTAAGGGTTTTTAAGCGTTTTTTGCACTTTTGCTCATAAAGTAGCTCAAACTTTGTTTGTTTTGCACAAAACTTGGCACACAACACTTTTTTGTATACATTATTGTGTTGAAGTTGTTAGAATTGAAAATTATAGTCATATTCAAAAATTTACGTGTTACGTTGCGATTTTTAGGGTTTTTAAGCGTTTTTTGCTCTTTTGCGCATAAAGTAGCTCAAACATGGTTTGTTTTGCATGGCATACAAAACTTTTTGGTATATATTATTGTGTTGAAGGGGTTAGAATTGAAAATCATAGTCATATGCTACAAATTACGTGTTAAGTTGCGATTTTAAAGGTTTTAAAGCGTTTTTGGCCCTTTTGCGGATAAAGTAGCTCAAACATGGTTTGTTTTTCACGAAACTTGGCGCACAACACTATTTGGTATATGTTATTGTGTTCAAGAGGTTAGAATTGAAAATCATAGTCATTTGCTACAAATTACGTGTTAAGTTGCAATTTTAAGGGTTTTAAACGTTTTTGGCAATTTTGCACATAAAGTAGAGTAAACATAGTTTGTTTTGCACGAAACTTGGCACACAACACTTTTTGGTACATATTATTGTGTTGAAGTGGTTAGAATTGAAAATCATACTCATATGCAATAAATTACGTCTTAAGTTGCGATTTTAAGGATTTTTAAGCGTTTTTGGAACTTTTGCGCATAAAGTAGAAACTTGGTTTGATTTGCACGAAACTTGGCACACAACACTATTTGGAATATATTATTGTTTTGAAAATTATAGTCATATGCTAGAAATTACGTGTTACGTTGCGATTTTAAGGATTTTTAAGCGTTTTTTGCACTTTTGCGCATAAAGTAGCTCAAACATGGTTTGTTTTGCATGGCATACAAAACTTTTTGGTATATATTATTGTGTTGAAGGGGTTAGAATTGAAAATCATAGTCATATGCTACAAATTACGTGTTAAGTTGCGATTTTAAAGGTTTTAAAGCGTTTTTGGCCCTTTTGCGGATAAAGTAGCTCAAACATGGTTTGTTTTTCACGAAACTTGGCGCACAACACTATTTGGTATATGTTATTGTGTTCAAGAGGTTAGAATTGAAAATCATAGTCATATGCTACAAATTACGTGTTAAGTTGCAATTTTAAGGGTTTTAAACGTTTTTGGCAATTTTGCACATAAAGTAGAGTAAACATAGTTTGTTTTGCACGAAACTTGGCACACAACACTTTTTGGTACATATTATTGTGTTGAAGTGGTTAGAATTGAAAATCATACTCATATGCAATAAATTACGTCTTAAGTTGCGATTTTAAGGATTTTTAAGCGTTTTTGGAACTTTTGCGCATAAAGTAGAAACTTGGTTTGATTTGCACGAAACTTGGCACAAAACACTATTTGGAATATATTATTGTTTTGAAGTGGTTAGAATTGAAAATTATAGTCATATGCTAGAAATTACGTGTTACGTTGCGATTTTAAGGATTTTTAAGCGTTTTTTGCACTTTTGCGCATAAAGTAGCTCAAACATGGTTTGTTTTGCATGGCATACAAAACTTTTTGGTATATATTATTGTGTTGAAGGGGTTAGAATTGAAAATCATAGTCATATGCTACAAATTACGTGTTAAGTTGCGATTTTAAAGGTTTTAAAGCGTTTTTGCCCCTTTTGCGGATAAAGTAGCTCAAACATGGTTTGTTTTTCACGAAACTTGGCGCACAACACTATTTGGTATATGTTATTGTGTTCAAGAGGTTAGAGTTGAAAATCATAGTCATATGCTACAAATTACGTGTTAAGTTGCAATTTTAAGCGTTTTAAACGTTTTTGGCAATTTTGCACATAAAGTAGAGTAAACATAGTTTGTTTTGCACGAAACTTGGCACACAACACTTTTTGGTACATATTATTGTGTTGAAGTGGTTAGAATTGAAAATCATACTCATATGCAATAAATTACGTCTTAAGTTGCGATTTTAAGGATTTTTAAGCGTTTTTGGAACTTTTGCGCATAAAGTAGAAACTTGGTTTGATTTGCACGAAACTTGGCACACAACACTATTTGGAATATATTATTGTTTTGAAGTGGTTAGAATTGAAAATTATAGTCATATGCTAGAAATTACGTGTTACGTTGCGATTTTAAGGATTTTTAAGCGTTTTTTGCACTTTTGCGCATAAAGTAGCTCAAACATGGTTTGTTTTGCATGGCATACAAAACTTTTTGGTATATATTATTGTGTTGAAGGGGTTAGAATTGAAAATCATAGTCATATGCTACAAATTACGTGTTAAGTTGCGATTTTAAAGGTTTTAAAGCGTTTTTGGCCCTTTTGCGGATAAAGTAGCTCAAACATGGTTTGTTTTTCACGAAACTTGGCGCACAACACTATTTGGTATATGTTATTGTGTTCAAGAGGTTAGAGTTGAAAATCATAGTCATATGCTACAAATTACGTGTTAAGTTGCAATTTTAAGGGCTTTAAACGTTTTTGGCAATTTTGCACATAAAGTAGAGTAAACATAGTTTGTTTTGCACGAAACTTGGCACACAACACTTTTTGGTACATATTATTGTGTTGAAGTGGTTAGAATTGAAAATCATACTCATATGCAATAAATTACGTCTTAAGTTGCGATTTTAAGGATTTTTAAGCGTTTTTGGAACTTTTGCGCATAAAGTAGAAACTTGGTTTGATTTGCACGAAACTTGGCACACAACACTATTTGGAATATATTATTGTTTTGAAGTGGTTAGAATTGAAAATTATAGTCATATGCTAGAAATTACGTGTTACGTTGCGATTTTAAGGATTTTTAAGCGTTTTTTGCACTTTTGCGCATAAAGTAGCTCAAACATGGTTTGTTTTGCATGGCATACAAAACTTTTTGGTATATATTATTGTGTTGAAGGGGTTAGAATTGAAAATCATAGTCATATGCTACAAATTACGTGTTAAGTTGCGATTTTAAAGGTTTTAAAGCGTTTTTGGCCCTTTTGCGGATAAAGTAGCTCAAACATGGTTTGTTTTTCACGAAACTTGGCGCACAACACTATTTGGTATATGTTATTGTGTTCAAGAGGTTAGAATTGAAAATCATAGTCATATGCTACAAATTACGTGTTAAGTTGCAATTTTAAGGGTTTTAAACGTTTTTGGCAATTTTGCACATAAAGTAGAGTAAACATAGTTTGTTTTGCACGAAACTTGGCACACAACACTTTTTGGTACATATTATTGTGTTGAAGTGGTTAGAATTGAAAATCATACTCATATGCAATAAATTACGTCTTAAGTTGCGATTTTAAGGATTTTTAAGCGTTTTTGGAACTTTTTCGCATAAAGTAGAAACTTGGTTTGATTTGCACGAAACTTGGCACACAACACTATTTGGAATATATTATTGTTTTGAAGTGGTTAGAATTGAAAATTATAGTCATATGCTAGAAATTACGTGTTACGTTGCGATTTTAAGGATTTTTAAGCGTTTTTTTGCACTTTTGCGCATAAAGTAGCTCAAACTTGGTTTGTTTTGCACGAAACTTGACACACAACACTTTTTGCTATATACTATTGTGTTGAAGTGGTTAGAATTTAAAATCATAGTCATATGCTAGAAAGTACGTGTTATGTTGCGATTTTAAGGGTTTTTATGCGTTTTTTGCACTTTTGCGCATAAAGTAACTCAAACTTGGTTTGTTTTGCACGAAACTTGGCACACTACCGTTTTTGGTATATATTATTGTGTTGAAGTGGTTAGAATTTAAAATCATAGTCATATGCTACAAAATTACGTGTTAAGTTGCGATTTTAAAGGTTTTAAAGCGTTTTTGGCCCTTTTGCGGATAAAGTAGCTCAAACATGGTTTGTTTTGCACGAAACTTGACACACAACACTTTTTGCTATATACTATTGTGTTGAAGTGGTTAGAATTTAAAATCATAGTCATATGCTAGAAAGTACGTGTAATGTTGCGATTTTAAGGGTTTTTATGCGTTTTTTGCACTTTTGCGCATAAAGTAACTCAAACTTGGTTTGTTTTGCACGAAACTTGGCACACTACCGTTTTTGGTATATATTATTGTGTTGAAGTGGTTAGAATTTAAAATCATAGTCATATGCTACAAAATTACGTGTTAAGTTGCGATTTTAAAGGTTTTAAAGCGTTTTTGGCCCTTTTGCGGATAAAGTAGCTCAAACATGGTTTGTTTTGCACGAAACTTGGCGCACAACACTATTTGGTATATATTATTGTGTTGAAAGTGTTAGAATTTAAAATCATAGTCATATGCAAGAAATTACGTGTTAAGTTGCGATTATAATGGTTTTTAAGCATTTTTGGCACTTTTGCGCACAAAGTAGCTCAAGCTTGGTTTGTTTTGCACGAAACTTGGCACACAACTTTATTTGGTATATATTATTGTGTTGAAGTGGTTAGAATTGAAAACCATAGTCATATGCTAGAAAATACGTGTTAAGTTCCGATTTTAAGGGTTTTTAAGCGTTTTTGGCAATTTTTCGCATAAAGTAGCTTAAACATGGTTTGTTTTGCACGAAAATTGGCACACAACACTATTGGTATATATTATTGTGTTCAAGTGGTTAAAATTGAAAATCGTAGTCAAATGCTAAAAATTACTTGTTAAGTTGCGGTTTTAAGAGTTTTTAAGCTTTTTTGGCTCTTTTGCGGATAAAGTAGCTCAAACATGGTTTGTTTTGCACGAAACTTGGCACACAACCCAATTTGGTATATATTATTGTGTTGAAGTGGTTAGAATTGAAAATCATAGTCATATGCTACAAATTACGTGTTAAGTTGCGATTTTAAAGGTTTTAAAGCGTTTTTGGCCCTTTTGCGGATAAAGTAGCTCAAACATGGTTTGTTTTTCACGAAACTTGGCGCACAACACTATTTGGTATATGTTATTGTGTTCAAGAGGTTAGAATTGAAAATCATAGTCATATGCTACAAATTACGTGTTAAGTTGCAATTTTAAGGGTTTTAAACGTTTTTGGCAATTTTGCACATAAAGTAGAGTAAACATAGTTTGTTTTGCACGAAACTTGGCACACAACACTTTTTGGTACATATTATTGTGTTGAAGTGGTTAGAATTGAAAATCATACTCATATGCAATAAATTACGTCTTAAGTTGCGATTTTAAGGATTTTTAAGCGTTTTTGGAACTTTTGCGCATAAAGTAGAAACTTGGTTTGATTTGCCACGAAACTTGGCACACAACACTATTTGGAATATATTATTGTTTTGAAGTGGTTAGAATTGAAAATTATAGTCATATGCTAGAAATTACGTGTTACGTTGCGATTTTAAGGATTTTTAAGCGTTTTTTGCACTTTTGCGCATAAAGTAGCTCAAACATGGTTTGTTTTGCATGGCATACAAAACTTTTTGGTATATATTATTCTGTTGAAGGGGTTAGAATTGAAAATCATAGTCATATGCTACAAATTACGTGTTAAGTTGCGATTTTAAAGGTTTTAAAGCGTTTTTGGCCCTTTTGCGGATAAAGTAGCTCAAACATGGTTTGTTTTTCACGAAACTTGGCGCACAGCACTATTTGGTATATGTTATTGTGTTCAAGAGGTTAGAATTGAAAATCATAGTCATATGCTACAAATTACGTGTTAAGTTGCAATTTTAAGGGTTTTAAACGTTTTTGGCAATTTTGCACATAAAGTAGAGTAAACATAGTTTGTTTTGCACGAAACTTGGCACACAACACTTTTTGGTACATATTATTGTGTTGAAGTGGTTAGATTTGAAAATCATACTCATATGCAATAAATTACGTCTTAAGTTGCGATTTTAAGGATTTTTAAGCGTTTTTGGAACTTTTGCGCATAAAGTGGTAACTTGGTTTGATTTGCACGAAACTTGGCACACAACACTATTTGGAATATATTATTGTTTTGAAGTGGTTAGAATTGAAAATTATAGTCATATGCTAGAAATTACGTGTTACGTTGCGATTTTAAGGATTTTTAAGCGTTTTTTGCACTTTTGCGCATAAAGTAGCTCAAACATGGTTTGTTTTGCATGGCATACAAAACTTTTTGGTATATATTATTGTGTTGAAGGGGTTAGAATTGAAAATCATAGTCATATGCTACAAATTACGTGTTAAGTTGCGATTTTAAAGGTTTTAAAGCGTTTTTGGCCCTTTTGCGGATAAAGTAGCTCAAACATGGTTTGTTTTTCACGAAACTTGGCGCACAACACTATTTGGTATATGTTATTGTGTTCAAGAGGTTAGAATTGAAAATCATAGTCATATGCTACAAATTACGTGTTAAGTTGCAATTTTAAGGGTTTTAAACGTTTTTGGCAATTTTGCACATAAAGTAGAGTAAACATAGTTTGTTTTGCACGAAACTTGGCACACAACACTTTTTGGTACATATTATTGTGTTGAAGTGGTTAGATTTGAAAATCATACTCATATGCAATAAATTACGTCTTAAGTTGCGATTTTAAGGATTTTTAAGCGTTTTTGGAACTTTTGCGCATAAAGTAGAAACTTGGTTTGATTTGCACGAAACTTGGCACACAACACTATTTGGAATATATTATGGTTTTGAAGTGGTTAGAATTGAAAATTATAGTCATATGCTAGAAATTACGTGTTACGTTGCGATTTTAAGGATTTTTAAGCGTTTTTTGCACTTTTGCGCATAAAGTAGCTCAAACTTGGTTTGTTTTGCACGAAACTTGACACACAACACTTTTTGCTATATACTATTGTGTTGAAGTGGTTAGAATTTAAAGTCATAGTCATATGCTAGAAAGTACGTGTTATGTTGCGATTTTAAGGGTTTTTATGCGTTTTTTGCACTTTTGCGCATAAAGTAACTCACACTTGGTTTGTTTTGCACGAAACTTGGCGCACTACCCTTTTTGGTATATATTATTGTGTTGAAGTGTTTAGAATTTAAAATCATTGTCATATTGAAGAAATTACGTGTTAAGTTGGGATTTTAAGGGTTTTTAAGCGTTTTTGGCAATTTTGCGCTGAAAATAGATTAAACATAGTTTGTTTTGAACGAAACTTGGCACACAAAAATATTGGTATATATTATTGTGTTAAAGTGGTTAGAATTGAAAATCGTAGTCATATGCAAGAAATTACGTGTTAAGTTGCGATTTTAAGGATTTTTAAGCGTTTTTTGTACTTTTGCGCATAAAGTTGCTCAAACATGGTTTGTTTTGCACGAAAGATGGCACAGAACACTATTTGGTATATATTATTGTGTTCAAGCGGTTAGAATTGAAAATGATAGTCATATGCTACAAATTACGTGTTAAGTTGCGATTTTAATAGTTTTAAAGCCTTTTTGGCCCTTTTGCGGATTAAGTGGCTCAAACATGGTTTGTTTTGCACAAACTTGGCGCACAACACTATTTGGTATATATTATTGTGTTCAAGTGGTTAGAATTGAAAATCATAGTCATATGCTACAAATTACGTGTAATGTTGCGATTTTAAGGGTTTTTAAGCGTTTTTTGCACTTTTGCGTATAAAGTAACTCAAACTTGGTTTGTTTTGCACGAAACTTGGCACACTACCGTTTTTGGTATATATTATTGTGTTGAAGTGGTTAGAATTGAAAATCATAGTCATATGCTACAATTTTACGTGTTAAGTTGCGATATTAAAGGTTTTAAAGCGTTTTTGGCCCTTTTGCGGATAAAGTAGCTCAAACATGGTTTGTTTTGCACGAAACTTGGCGCACAACACTATTTGGTATATATTATTGTGTTGAAAGTGTTAGAATTTAAAATCATAGTCATATGCAAGAAATTACGTGTTAAGTTGCGATTATAATGGTTTTTAAGCATTTTTGGCACTTTTGCGCACAAAATAGCTCAAACTTGGTTTGATTTCCACGAAACTTGGCAACTTGGCACACAACACTATTTGGTATATATTATTGTTTTGAAGTGGTTAGAATTGAAAATTATAGTCATATGCTAGAAATTATGTGTTACGTTGCGATTTTAAGGATTTTTAAGCGTTTTTTGCACTTTTGCGCATAAAGTAGCTCAAACTTGGTTTGTTTTGCACGAAACTTGACACACAACACTTTTTGCTATATACTATTTTGTTGAGGTGGTTAGAATTTAAAATCATAGTCATATGCTAGAAAGTACGTGTTATGTTGCGATTTTAAGGGTTTTTATGCGTTTTTTGCACTTTTGCGCATAAAGTAACTCACACTTGGTTTGTTTTGCACGAAACTTGGCACACTACCCTTTTTGGTATATATTATTGTGTTGAAGTGTTTAGAATTTAAAATCATTGTCATATGCAAGAAATTACGTGTTAAGTTGCGATTTTAAGGGTTTTTTAAGCGTTTTTGGCAATTTTGCGCAGAAAATAGATTAAACATAGTTTGTTTTGCACGAAACTTGGCACACAAAAATATTGGTATATATTATTGTGTTAAAGTGGTTAGAATTGAAAATCGTAGTCATATGCAAGAAATTACGTGTTAAGTTGCGATTTTAAGGATTTTTAAGCGTTTTTTTGTACTTTTGCGCATAAAGTTGCTCAAACATGGTTTGTTTTGCACGAAACATGGCACAGAACACTATTTGGTATATATTATTGTGTTCAAGCGGTTAGAATTGAAAATGATAGTCATATGCTACAAATTACGTGTTAAGTTGCGATTTTAAAGGTTTTAAAGCCTTTTTGGCCCTTTTGCGGATTAAGTGGCTCAAACATGGTTTGTTTTGCACAAACTTGGCGCACAACACTATTTGGTATATATTATTGTGTTCAAGTGGTTAGAATTGAAAATCATAGTCATATGCTACAAATTACGTGTAATGTTGCGATTTTAAGGGTTTTTAAGCGTTTTTTGCACTTTTGCGCATAAAGTAACTCAAACTTGGTTTGTTTTGCACGAAACTTGGCACACTACCGTTTTTGGTATATATTATTGTGTGGAAGTGGTTAGAATTGAAAATCATAGTCATATGCTACAATTTTACGTGTTAAGTTGCGATATTAAAGGTTTTAAAGCGTTTTTGGCCCTTTTGCGGATAAAGTAGCTCAAACATGGTTTGTTTTGCACGAAACTTGGCGCACAACACTATTTGGTATATATTATTGTGTTGAAAGTGTTAGAATTTAAAATCATAGTCATATGCAAGAAATTACGTGTTAAGTTGCGATTATAATGGTTTTTAAGCATTTTTGGCACTTTTGCGCACAAAATAGCTCAAACTTGGTTTGTTTTGCACGAAACTTGGCGCACAACACTATTTGGTATATATTATTGTGTTGAAGTGGTTAGAATTGAAAATCATAGTCATATGCTAGAAAATACGTGTTAAGTTGCGATTTTAAGAGTTTTTAAGCGTTTTTGGCAATTTTTCGCATAAAGTAGCTTAAACATGGTTTGTTTTGCACGAAACTTGGCACACAACACTATTGGTATATATTATTGTGTTGAAGTGGTTAAAATTGAAAATCGTAGTCAAATGCTAAAAATTACTTGTTACGTTGCGATTTTAAGAGTTTTTAAGCTTTTTTGGCTCTTTTGCGGAATAAAGTAGCTCAAACATGGTTTGTTTTGCACGAAACTTGGCACACAACCCAATTTGGTATATATTATTGTGTTAAAGTGCTTAGAATTGAAAATCATAGTCATATGCTACAAACTCCGTGTTAAGTTGTAATTTTATGGGTTTTTTAGCGTTTTTTTTGCACTTTTGCTCATAAAGTAGCTCAAGCTTTATTTGTTTTGCACGAAACTTGGCACACAACACTTTTTGGTATATATTGTTGAGCTGAAGTGGTAAAAATTAAAAATCATATTCATATGCTAGAAATTACGTGTTAAGTAACGATTTTAAGGATTTTTAAGCGTTTTTTGCACTTTTGCACATAAAGTTGCTCAAACTTGATTTGTTTTGCACGAAACTTGGCACACAACACTTTTTGGTATATATTATTGTGTTGAAGTGGTAGAATTTAAAATCATAGTCATAAGCTAGAAATTACGTGTTATGTTGCGATTTTAAGGGTTTATTAGTGTTTTTTGCACTTTTGCGCATAAAGTAACTCAAACTTGGTTTGTTTTGCACGAAACATGGCACACAACGCTTTTTGGTATATATTATTTTGATGAAGTGGTTTAGAATTGAAAATCATTGCTCATATGCTAGAAATTACGTGTTAAGTTGCGTTTTTAAGGGTTTTTAAGCGTTTTTGGCAATTTTGTGCATAAACTAGATTAAACAATGTTTGTTTTACACGAAACTTGGCACACAACCCTTTTTGGAATATAGTATTTTGTTGAAGTGGTTAGAATTAAAAATCATTGTCATATGCTACAAATTACGTGTTAAGTTGCCACTTTAAAGGTTTTAAAGCATTTTTGGCCCTTTTGCGGATAAAGTAGCTCAAACATGGTTTGTTTTGCATGAAACTTGACGCACAACACTATTTGGTATATATTATTGTGTTGAAGTGGTTAGAATTGAAAATCATAGTCATATGCATGAAATTACGTGTTAAGTTGCGATTTTAATGGTTTTTTAAGCATTTTTGGCACTTTTACGAACAAAGTAGCTTAAACATGGTTTGTTTTGCACGAAACTTGGCACACAACTCTATTTGGTATATATTCTTGTGTTGAAGTGGTTAGAATTAAAAATCATACTCATATGCTAGAAGTGTTAAGTTGCGATTTTAAGGGTTTTTAAGCATTTTGTGCACTTTTGCGCATAAAGTAGCTCAAACATGGTTTGTTTTCACGAAACATGGCACACAACACTATTTGGTATATATTATTGTGTTGAAGTGGTTAGAATTGAAAATCATAGAAATATGCTAAAAATTTCTTGTTAAGTTGCGATTTTAAGGGTTTTTAAGCGTTTTTTGCACTTTTGCTCATAAAGTAGCTCAAACTTTGTTTGTTTTGCACAAAACTTGGCACACAACACTTTTTTGTATACATTATTGTGTTGAAGTTGTTAGAATAGAAAATCATAGTCATATTCTAAAAATTACGTGTTACGTTGCGATTTTTAGGGTTTTTAAGCGTTTTTTGCTCTTTTGCGCATAAAGTAGCTCAAACATGGTTTGTTTTGCATGGCATACAAAACTTTTTGGTATATATTATTGTGTTGAAGGGGTTAGAATTGAAAATCATAGTCATATGCTACAAATTACGTGTTAAGTTGCGATTTTTAAAGCGTTTTTGGCCCTTTTGCGGATAAAGTAGCTCAAACATGGTTTGTTTTTCACGAAACTTGGCGCACAACACTATTTGGTATATGTTATTGTGTTCAAGAGGTTAGAATTGAAAATCATAGTCATATGCTACAAATTACGTGTTAAGTTGCAATTTTAAGGGTTTTAAACGTTTTTGGCAATTTTGCACATAAAGTAGAGTAAACATAGTTTGTTTTGCACGAAACTTGGCACACAACACTTTTTGGTACATATTATTGTGTTGAAGTGGTTAGAATTGAAAATCATACTCATATGCAATAAATTACGTCTTAAGTTGCGATTTTAAGGATTTTTAAGCGTTTTTGGAACTTTTGCGCATAAAGTAGAAACTTGGTTTGATTTCCACGAAACTTGGCACACAACACTATTTGGTATATATTATTGTTTTGAAGTGGTTAGAATTGAAAATTATAGTCATATGCTAGAAATTACGTGTTATGTTGCGATTTTAAGGATTTTTAAGCGTTTTTTGCACTTTTGCGCATAAAGTAGCTCAAACTTGGTTTGTTTTGCACGAAACTTGACACACAACACTTTTTGCTATATACTATTTTGTTGAGGTGGTTAGAATTTAAAATCATAGTCATATGCTAGAAAGTACGTGTTATGTTGCGATTTTAAGGGTTTTTATGCGTTTTTTGCACTTTTGCGCATAAAGTAACTCACACTTGGTTTGTTTTGCACGAAACTTGGCACACTACCCTTTTTGTTATATATTATTGTGTTGAAGTGTTTAGAATTTAAAATCATTGTCATATGCAAGAAATTACATGTTAAGTTGGGATTTTAAGGGTTTTTAAGCGTTTTTGGCAATTTTGCGCAGAAAATAGGTTAAACATAGTTTGTTTTGCACGAAACTTGGCACACAAAAATATTGGTATATATTATTGTGTTAAAGTGGTTAGAATTGAAAATCGTAGTCATATGGAAGAAATTACGTGTTAGGTTGCGATTTTAAGGATTTTTAAGCGTTTTTTGTACTTTTGCGCATAAAGTTGCTCAAACATGGTTTGTTTTGCACGAAACATGGCACAGAACACTATTTGGTATATATTATTGTGTTCAAGCGGTTAGAATTGAAAATGATAGTCATATGCTACAAATTACGTGTTAAGTTGCGATTTTAAAGGTTTTTAAAGCCTTTTTGGCCCTTTTGCGGATTAAGTGGCTCAAACATGGTTTGTTTTGCACAAACTTGGCGCACAACACTATTTGGTATATATTATTGTGTTCAAGTGGTTAGAATTGAAAATCATAGTCATATGCTACAAATTACGTGTAATGTTGCGATTTTAAGGGTTTTTAAGCGTTTTTTGCACTTTTGCGCATAAAGTAACTCAAACTTGGTTTGTTTTGCACGAAACTTGGCACACTACCGTTTTTGGTATATATTATTGTGTGGAAGTGGTTAGAATTGAAAATCATAGTCATATGCTACAATTTTACGTGTTAAGTTGCGATATTAAAGGTTTTTAAAGCGTTTTTGGCCCTTTTGCGGATAAAGTAGCTCAAACATGGTTTGTTTTGCACGAAACTTGGCGCACAACACTATTTGGTATATATTATTGTGTTGAAAGTGTTAGAATTTAAAATCATAGTCATATGCAAGAAATTACGTGTTAAGTTGCGATTATAATGGTTTTTAAGCATTTTTGGCACTTTTGCGCACAAAATAGCTCAAACTTGGTTTGTTTTGCACGAAACTTGGCGCACAACACTATTTGGTATATATTATTGTGTTGAAGTGGTTAGAATTGAAAATCATAGTCATATGCTAGAAAATACGTGTTAAGTTGCGATTTTAAGAGTTTTTAAGCGTTTTTGGCAATTTTTCGCATAAAGTAGCTTAAACATGGTTTGTTTTGCACGAAACTTGGCACACAACACTATTGGTATATATTATTGTGTTGAAGTGGTTAAAATTGAAAATCGTAGTCAAATGCTAAAAATTACTTGTTACGTTGCGATTTTAAGAGTTTTTAAGCTTTTTTGGCTCTTTTGCGGATAAAGTAGCTCAAACATGGTTTGTTTTGCACGAAACTTGGCACACAACCCAATTTGGTATATATTATTGTGTTAAAGTGCTTAGAATTGAAAATCATAGTCATATGCTACAAACTCCGTGTTAAGTTGTAATTTTATGGGTTTTTTAGCGTTTTTTTTGCACTTTTGCTCATAAAGTAGCTCAAACTTTGTTTGTTTTGCACGAAACATGGCACAGAACACTATTTGGTATATATTATTGTGTTCAAGCGGTTAGAATTGAAAATGATAGTCATATGCTACAAATT
>NC_080053.1:21151986-21196665 GCF_026212465.1 Amaranthus tricolor
CCAAAAACGCTTAAAAATCCTTAAAATCGCAACTTAAGACGTAATTTATTGCATATGAGTATGATTTTCAATTCTAACCACTTCAACACAATAATATGTACCAAAAAGTGTTGTGTGCCAAGTTTCGTGCAAAACAAACTATGTTTACTCTACTTTATGTGCAAAATTGCCAAAAACGTTTAAAGCCCTTAAAATTGCAACTTAACACGTAATTTGTAGCATATGACTATGATTTTCAATTCTAACCTCTTGAACACAATAACATATACCAAATAGTGTTGTGCGCCAAGTTTCGTGAAAAACAAACCATGTTTGAGCTACTTTATCCGCAAAAGGGCCAAAAACGCTTTAAAACCTTTAAAATCGCAACTTAACACGTAATTTGTAGCATATGACTATGATTTTCAATTCTAACCCCTTCAACACAATAATATATACCAAAAAGTTTTGTATGCCATGCAAAACAAACCATGTTTGAGCTACTTTATGCGCAAAAGTGCAAAAAACGCTTAAAAATCCTTAAAATCGCAACGTAACACGTAATTTCTAGCATATGACTATAATTTTCAATTCTAACCACTTCAAAACAATAATATATTCCAAATAGTGTTGTGTGCCAAGTTTCGTGCAAATCAAACCAAGTTTCTACTTTATGCGCAAAAGTTCCAAAAACGCTTAAAAATCCTTAAAATCGCAACTTAAGACGTAATTTATTGCATATGAGTATGATTTTCAATTCTAACCACTTCAACACAATAATATGTACCAAAAAGTGTTGTGTGCCAAGTTTCGTGCAAAACAAACTATGTTTACTCTACTTTATGTGCAAAATTGCCAAAAACGTTTAAAACGCTTAAAATTGCAACTTAACACGTAATTTGTAGCATATGACTATGATTTTCAACTCTAACCTCTTGAACACAATAACATATACCAAATAGTGTTGTGCGCCAAGTTTCGTGAAAAACAAACCATGTTTGAGCTACTTTATCCGCAAAAGGGCCAAAAAACGCTTTAAAACCTTTAAAATCGCAACTTAACACGTAATTTGTAGCATATGACTATGATTTTCAATTCTAACCCCTTCAACACAATAATATATACCAAAAAGTTTTGTATGCCATGCAAAACAAACCATGTTTGAGCTACTTTATGCGCAAAAGTGCAAAAAACGCTTAAAAATCCTTAAAATCGCAACGTAACACGTAATTTCTAGCATATGACTATAATTTTCAATTCTAACCACTTCAAAACAATAATATATTCCAAATAGTGTTGTGTGCCAAGTTTCGTGCAAATCAAACCAAGTTTCTACTTTATGCGCAAAAGTTCCAAAAAACGCTTAAAAATCCTTAAAATCGCAACTTAAGACGTAATTTATTGCATATGAGTATGATTTTCAATTCTAACCACTTCAACACAATAATATGTACCAAAAAGTGTTGTGTGCCAAGTTTCGTGCAAAACAAACTATGTTTACTCTACTTTATGTGCAAAATTGCCAAAAACGTTTAAAACCCTTAAAATTGCAACTTAACACGTAATTTGTAGCATATGACTATGATTTTCAATTCTAACCTCTTGAACACAATAACATATACCAAATAGTGTTGTGCGCCAAGTTTCGTGAAAAACAAACCATGTTTGAGCTACTTTATCCGCAAAAGGGCCAAAAACGCTTTAAAACCTTTAAAATCGCAACTTAACACGTAATTTGTAGCATATGACTATGATTTTCAATTCTAACCCCTTCAACACAATAATATATACCAAAAAGTTTTGTATGCCATGCAAAACAAACCATGTTTGAGCTACTTTATGCGCAAAAGTGCAAAAAACGCTTAAAAATCCTTAAAATCGCAACGTAACACGTAATTTCTAGCATATGACTATAATTTTCAAAACAATAATATATTCCAAATAGTGTTGTGTGCCAAGTTTCGTGCAAATCAAACCAAGTTTCTACTTTATGCGCAAAAGTTCCAAAAACGCTTAAAAATCCTTAAAATCGCAACTTAAGACGTAATTTATTGCATATGAGTATGATTTTCAATTCTAACCACTTCAACACAATAATATGTACCAAAAAGTGTTGTGTGCCAAGTTTCGTGCAAAACAAACTATGTTTACTCTACTTTATGTGCAAAATTGCCAAAAACGTTTAAAACCCTTAAAATTGCAACTTAACACGTAATTTGTAGCAAATGACTATGATTTTCAATTCTAACCTCTTGAACACAATAACATATACCAAATAATGTTGTGCGCCAAGTTTCGTGAAAAACAAACCATGTTTGAGCTACTTTATCCGCAAAAGGGCCAAAAACGCTTTAAAACCTTTAAAATCGCAACTTAACACGTAATTTGTAGCATATGACTATGATTTTCAATTCTAACCCCTTCAACACAATAATATATACAAAAAAGTTTTGTATGCCATGCAAAACAAACCATGTTTGAGCTACTTTATGCGCAAAAGAGCAAAAAACGCTTAAAAACCCTAAAAATCGCAACGTAACACGTAAATTTTTGAATATGACTATAATTTTCAATTCTAACAACTTCAACACAATAATGTATACAAAAAAGTGTTGTGTGCCAAGTTTTGTGCAAAACAAACAAAGTTTGAGTTACTTTATGCGCAAAAGTGCAAAAAACGCATAAAAACCCTTAAAATCGCAACATAACACGTACTTTCTAGCATATGACTATGATTTTAAATTCTAACCACTTCAACACAATAGTATATAGCAAAAAGTGTTGTGTGTCAAGTTTCGTGCAAAACAAACCATGTTTGAGCTACTTTATCCGCAAAAGGGCAAAAAACGCTTTAAAACCTTTAAAATCGCAACTTAAGACGTAATTTATTGCATATGAGTATGATTTTCAATTCTAACCACTTCAACACAATAATATGTACCAAAAAGTGTTGTGTGCCAAGTTTCGTGCAAAACAAACTATGTTTACTCTACTTTATGTGCAAAATTGCCAAAAACGTTTAAAACGCTTAAAATTGCAACTTAACACGTAATTTGTAGCATATGACTATGATTTTCAACTCTAACCTCTTGAACACAATAACATATACCAAATAGTGTTGTGCGCCAAGTTTCGTGAAAAACAAACCATGTTTGAGCTACTTTATCCGCAAAAGGGCCAAAAACGCTTTAAAACCTTTAAAATCGCAACTTAACACGTAATTTGTAGCATATGACTATGATTTTCAATTCTAACCCCTTCAACACAATAATATATACCAAAAAGTTTTGTATGCCATGCAAAACAAACCATGTTTGAGCTACTTTATGCGCAAAAGTGCAAAAAACGCTTAAAAATCCTTAAAATCGCAACGTAACACGTAATTTCTAGCATATGACTATAATTTTCAATTCTAACCACTTCAAAACAATAATATATTCCAAATAGTGTTGTGTGCCAAGTTTCGTGCAAATCAAACCAAGTTTCTACTTTATGCGCAAAAGTTCCAAAAACGCTTAAAAATCCTTAAAATCGCAACTTAAGACGTAATTTATTGCATATGAGTATGATTTTCAATTCTAACCACTTCAACACAATAATATGTACCAAAAAGTGTTGTGTGCCAAGTTTCGTGCAAAACAAACTATGTTTACTCTACTTTATGTGCAAAATTGCCAAAAACGTTTAAAACCCTTAAAATTGCAACTTAACACGTAATTTGTAGCATATGACTATGATTTTCAATTCTAACCTCTTGAACACAATAACATATACCAAATAGTGTTGTGCGCCAAGTTTCGTGAAAAACAAACCATGTTTGAGCTACTTTATCCGCAAAAGGGCCAAAAACGCTTTAAAACCTTTAAAATCGCAACTTAACACGTAATTTGTAGCATATGACTATGATTTTCAATTCTAACCCCTTCAACACAATAATATATACCAAAAAGTTTTGTATGCCATGCAAAACAAACCATGTTTGAGCTACTTTATGCGCAAAAGTGCAAAAAAACGCTTAAAAATCCTTAAAATCGCAACGTAACACGTAATTTCTAGCATATGACTATAATTTTCAAAACAATAATATATTCCAAATAGTGTTGTGTGCCAAGTTTCGTGCAAATCAAACCAAGTTTCTACTTTATGCGCAAAAGTTCCAAAAACGCTTAAAAATCCTTAAAATCGCAACTTAAGACGTAATTTATTGCATATGAGTATGATTTTCAATTCTAACCACTTCAACACAATAATATGTACCAAAAAGTGTTGTGTGCCAAGTTTCGTGCAAAACAAACTATGTTTACTCTACTTTATGTGCAAAATTGCCAAAAACGTTTAAAACCCTTAAAATTGCAACTTAACACGTAATTTGTAGCAAATGACTATGATTTTCAATTCTAACCTCTTGAACACAATAACATATACCAAATAATGTTGTGCGCCAAGTTTCGTGAAAAACAAACCATGTTTGAGCTACTTTATCCGCAAAAGGGCCAAAAACGCTTTAAAACCTTTAAAATCGCAACTTAACACGTAATTTGTAGCATATGACTATGATTTTCAATTCTAACCCCCTTCAACACAATAATATATACAAAAAAGTTTTGTATGCCATGCAAAACAAACCATGTTTGAGCTACTTTATGCGCAAAAGAGCAAAAAACGCTTAAAAACCCTAAAAATCGCAACGTAACACGTAAATTTTTGAATATGACTATAATTTTCAATTCTAACAACTTCAACACAATAATGTATACAAAAAAGTGTTGTGTGCCAAGTTTTGTGCAAAACAAACAAAGTTTGAGTTACTTTATGCGCAAAAGTGCAAAAAACGCATAAAAACCCTTAAAATCGCAACATAACACGTACTTTCTAGCATATGACTATGATTTTAAATTCTAACCACTTCAACACAATAGTATATAGCAAAAAGTGTTGTGTGTCAAGTTTCGTGCAAAACAAACCATGTTTGAGCTACTTTATCCGCAAAAGGGCCAAAAACGCTTTAAAACCTTTAAAATCGCAACTTAAGACGTAATTTATTGCATATGAGTATGATTTTCAATTCTAACCACTTCAACACAATAATATGTACCAAAAAGTGTTGTGTGCCAAGTTTCGTGCAAAACAAACTATGTTTACTCTACTTTATGTGCAAAATTGCCAAAAACGTTTAAAACCCTTAAAATTGCAACTTAACACGTAATTTGTAGCATATGACTATGATTTTCAATTCTAACCTCTTGAACACAATAACATATACCAAATAGTGTTGTGCGCCAAGTTTCGTGAAAAACAAACCATGTTTGAGCTACTTTATCCGCAAAAGGGCCAAAAACGCTTTAAAACCTTTAAAATCGCAACTTAACACGTAATTTGTAGCATATGACTATGATTTTCAATTCTAACCCCTTCAACACAATAATATATACCAAAAAGTTTTGTATGCCATGCAAAACAAACCATGTTTGAGCTACTTTATGCGCAAAAGAGCAAAAAAACGCTTAAAAACCCTAAAAATCGCAACGTAACACGTAATTTTTAGAATATGACTATGATTTTCAATTCTAACAACTTCAACACAATAATGTATACAAAAAAGTGTTGTGTGCCAAGTTTTGTGCAAAACAAACAAAGTTTGAGCTACTTTATGAGCAAAAGTGCAAAAAACGCTTAAAAACCCTTAAAATAGCAACTTAACAAGAAATTTTTAGCATATTTCTATGATTTTCAATTCTAACCACTTCAACACAATAATATATACCAAATAGTGTTGTGTGCCATGTTTCGTGAAAACAAACCATGTTTGAGCTACTTTATGCGCAAAAGTGCGCAAAACGCTTAAAAACCCTTAAAATCGCAACTTAACACGTAATTTCTAGCATATGAGTATGATTTTTAATTCTAACCACTTCAACACAAGAATATATACCAAATAGAGTTGTGTGCCAAGTTTCGTGCAAAACAAACCATGTTTAAGCTACTTTGTGCGTAAAAGTGCCAAAAACGCTTAAAAACCATTAAAATCGCAACTTAACACGTAATCTCATGCATATGACTATGATTTTCAATTCTAACCACTTCAACACAATAATATATACCAAATAGTGTTGTGCGCCAAGTTTCGTGCAAAACAAACCATGTTTGAGCTACTTTATCCGCAAAAGGGCCAAAAATGCTTTAAAACCTTTAAAGTCGCAACTTAACACGTAATTTGTAGCATATGACAATGATTTTCAATTCTAACCACTTCAACAAAATACTATATTCCAAAAAGGGTTGTGTGCCAAGTTTCGTGTAAAACAAACTATGTTTAATCTAGTTTATGCAAAAAATTGCCAAAAACTCTTAAAAACCCTTAAAAACGCAACTTAACACGTAATTTCTAGCATATGAGCAATGATTTTCAATTCAAACCACTTCATCAAAATAATATATACCAAAAAGCGTTGTGTGCCATGTTTCGTGCAAAACAAACCAAGTTTGAGTTACTTTATGCGCAAAAGTGCAAAAAACACTAATAAACCCTTAAAATCGCAACATAACACGTAATTTCTAGCTTATGACTATGATTTTAAATTCTACCACTTCAACACAATAATATATACCAAAAAGTGTTGTGTGCCAAGTTTCGTGCAAAACAAATCAAGTTTGAGCAACTTTATGCGCAAAAGTGCAAAAAACGCTTAAAAATCCTTAAAATCGTTACTTAACACGTAATTTCTAGCATATGAATATGATTTTTAATTTTTACCACTTCAGCTCAACAATATATACCAAAAAGTGTTGTGTGCCAAGTTTCGTGCAAAACAAATAAAGCTTGAGCTACTTTATGAGCAAAAGTGCAAAAAAACGCTAAAAAACCCATAAAATTACAACTTAACACGGAGTTTGTAGCATATGACTATGATTTTCAATTCTAACCACTTTAACACAATAATATATACCAAATTGGGTTGTGTGCCAAGTTTCGTGCAAAACAAACCATGTTTGAGCTACTTTATCCGCAAAAGAGCCAAAAAAGCTTAAAAACTCTTAAAATCGCAACTTAACAAGTAATTTTTAGCATTTGACTACGATTTTCAATTTTAACCACTTGAACACAATAATATATACCAATAGTGTTGTGTGCCAATTTTAGTGCAAAACAAACCATGTTTAAGCTACTTTATGCGAAAAATTGCCAAAAACGCTTAAAAACCCTAAAAATCGCAACGTAACACGTAATTTTTAGAATATGACTATGATTTTCAATTCTAACAACTTCAACACAATAATGTATACAAAAAACTGTTGTGTGCCAAGTTTTGTGCAAAACAAACAAAGTTTGAGCTACTTTATGAGCAAAAGTGCAAAAAACGCTTAAAAAACCCTTAAAATAGCAACTTAACAAGAAATTTTTAGCATATTTCTATGATTTTCAATTCTAACCACTTCAACACAATAATATATACCAAATAGTGTTGTGTGCCATGTTTCGTGAAAACAAACCATGTTTGAGCTACTTTATGCGCAAAAGTGCGCAAAACGCTTAAAAACCCTTAAAATCGCAACTTAACACGTAATTTCTAGCATATGAGTATGATTTTTAATTCTAACCACTTCAACACAAGAATATATACCAAATAGAGTTGTGTGCCAAGTTTCGTGCAAAACAAACCATGTTTAAGCTACTTTGTGCGTAAAAGTGCCAAAAACGCTTAAAAACCATTAAAATCGCAACTTAACACGTAATCTCATGCATATGACTATGATTTTTAATTCTAACCACTTCAACACAATAATATATACCAAATAGTGTTGTGCGCCAAGTTTCGTGCAAAACAAACCATGTTTGAGCTACTTTATCTGCAAAAGGGCCAAAAATGCTTTAAAAACTTTAAAGTCGCAACTTAACACGTAATTTGTAGCATATGACAATGATTTTCAATTCTAACCACTTCAACAAAATACTATATTCCAAAAAGGGTTGTGTGCCAAGTTTCGTGTAAAACAAACTATGTTTAATCTAGTTTATGCAAAAAATTGCCAAAAACTCTTAAAAACCCTTAAAAACGCAACTTAACACGTAATTTCTAGCATATGAGCAATGATTTTCAATTCTAACCACTTCATCAAAATAATATATACCAAAAAGCGTTGTGTGCCATGTTTCGTGCAAAACAAACCAAGTTTGAGTTACTTTATGCGCAAAAGTGCAAAAAACACTAATAAACCCTTAAAATCGCAACATAACACGTAATTTCTAGCTTATGACTATGATTTTAAATTCTACCACTTCAACACAATAATATATACCAAAAAGTGTTGTGTGCCAAGTTTCGTGCAAAACAAATCAAGTTTGAGCAACTTTATGCGCAAAAGTGCAAAAAACGCTTAAAAATCCTTAAAATCGTTACTTAACACGTAATTTCTAGCATATGAATATGATTTTTAATTTTTACCACTTCAGCTCAACAATATATACCAAAAAGTGTTGTGTGCCAAGTTTCGTGCAAAACAAATAAAGCTTGAGCTACTTTATGAGCAAAAGTGCAAAAAAACGCTAAAAAACCCATAAAATTACAACTTAACACGGAGTTTGTAGCATATGACTATGATTTTCAATTCTAACCACTTTAACACAATAATGTATACAAAAAAGTGTTGTGTGCCAAGTTTTGTGCAAAACAAACAAAGTTTGAGCTACTTTATGAGCAAAAGTGCAAAAAACGCTTAAAAAACCCTTAAAATAGCAACTTAACAAGAAATTTTTAGCATATTTTATGATTTTCAATTCTAACCACTTCAACACAATAATATATACCAAATAGTGTTGTGTGCCATGTTTCGTGAAAACAAACCATGTTTGAGCTACTTTATGCGCAAAAGTGCGCAAAACGCTTAAAAACCCTTAAAATCGCAACTTAACACGTAATTTCTAGCATATGAGTATGATTTTTAATTCTAACCACTTCAACACAAGAATATATACCAAATAGAGTTGTGTGCCAAGTTTCGTGCAAAACAAACCATGTTTAAGCTACTTTGTGCGTAAAAGTGCCAAAAAACGCTTAAAAACCATTAAAATCGCAACTTAACACGTAATCTCATGCATATGACTATGATTTTCAATTCTAACCACTTCAACACAATAATATATACCAAATAGTGTTGTGCGCCAAGTTTCGTGCAAAACAAACCATGTTTGAGCTACTTTATCCGCAAAAGGGCCAAAAATGCTTTAAAACCTTTAAAGTCGCAACTTAACACGTAATTTGTAGCATATGACAATGATTTTCAATTCTAACCACTTCAACAAAATACTATATTCCAAAAAGGGTTGTGTGCCAAGTTTCGTGTAAAACAAACTATGTTTAATCTAGTTTATGCAAAAAATTGCCAAAAACTCTTAAAAACCCTTAAAAACGCAACTTAACACGTAATTTCTAGCATATGAGCAATGATTTTCAATTCTAACCACTTCATCAAAATAATATATACCAAAAAGCGTTGTGTGCCATGTTTCGTGCAAAACAAACCAAGTTTGAGTTACTTTATGCGCAAAAGTGCAAAAAACACTAATAAACCCTTAAAATCGCAACATAACACGTAATTTCTAGCTTATGACTATGATTTTAAATTCTACCACTTCAACACAATAATATATACCAAAAAGTGTTGTGTGCCAAGTTTCGTGCAAAACAAATCAAGTTTGAGCAACTTTATGCGCAAAAGTGCAAAAAACGCTTAAAAATCCTTAAAATCGTTACTTAACACGTAATTTCTAGCATATGAATATGATTTTTAATTTTTACAACTTCAGCTCAACAATATATACCAAAAAGTGTTGTGTGCCAAGTTTCGTGCAAAACAAATAAAGCTTGAGCTACTTTATGAGCAAAAGTGCAAAAAAACGCTAAAAAACCCATAAAATTACAACTTAACACGGAGTTTGTAGCATATGACTATGATTTTCAATTCTAACCACTTTAACACAATAATATGAACCAAATTGGGTTGTGTGCCAAGTTTCGTGCAAAACAAACCATGTTTGAGCTACTTTATCCGCAAAAGAGCCAAAAAAGCTTAAAAACTCTTAAAATCGCAACTTAACAAGTAATTTTTAGCATTTGACTACGATTTTCAATTTTAACCACTTGAACACAATAATATATACCAATAGTGTTGTGTGCCAATTTTCGTGCAAAACAAACCATGTTTAAGCTACTTTATGCGAAAAATTGCCAAAAACGCTTAAAAACCCTAAAAATCGCAACGTAACACGTAATTTTTAGAATATGACTATGATTTTCAATTCTAACAACTTCAACACAATAATGTATACAAAAAAGTGTTGTGTGCCAAGTTTTGTGCAAAACAAACAAAGTTTGAGCTACTTTATGAGCAAAAGTGCAAAAAACGCTTAAAAACCCTTAAAATAGCAACTTAACAAGAAATTTTTAGCATATTTCTATGATTTTCAATTCTAACCACTTCAACACAATAATATATACCAAATAGTGTTGTGTGCCATGTTTCGTGAAAACAAACCATGTTTGAGCTACTTTATGCGCAAAAGTGCGCAAAACGCTTAAAAACCCTTAAAATCGCAACTTAACACGTAATTTCTAGCATATGAGTATGATTTTTAATTCTAACCACTTCAACACAAGAATATATACCAAATAGAGTTGTGTGCCAATTTTCGTGCAAAACAAACCATGTTTAAGCTACTTTATGCGAAAAATTGCCAAAAACGCTTAAAAACCCTTAAAATCGGAACTTAACACGTATTTTCTAGCATATGACTATGGTTTTCAATTCTAACCACTTCAACACAATAATATATACCAAATAAAGTTGTGTGCCAAGTTTCGTGCAAAACAAACCAAGCTTGAGCTACTTTGTGCGCAAAAGTGCCAAAAATGCTTAAAAACCATTATAATCGCAACTTAACACGTAATTTCTTGCATATGACTATGATTTTAAATTCTAACACTTTCAACACAATAATATATACCAAATAGTGTTGTGCGCCAAGTTTCGTGCAAAACAAACCATGTTTGAGCTACTTTATCCGCAAAAGGGCCAAAAACGCTTTAAAACCTTTAAAATCGCAACTTAACACGTAATTTTGTAGCATATGACTATGATTTTAAATTCTAACCACTTCAACACAATAATATATACCAAAAACGGTAGTGTGCCAAGTTTCGTGCAAAACAAACCAAGTTTGAGTTACTTTATGCGCAAAAGTGCAAAAAACGCATAAAAACCCTTAAAATCGCAACATAACACGTACTTTCTAGCATATGACTATGATTTTAAATTCTAACCACTTCAACACAATAGTATATAGCAAAAAGTGTTGTGTGTCAAGTTTCGTGCAAAACAAACCATGTTTGAGCTACTTTATCCGCAAAAGGGCCAAAAACGCTTTAAAACCTTTAAAATCGCAACTTAACACGTAATTTTGTAGCATATGACTATGATTTTAAATTCTAACCACTTCAACACAATAATATATACCAAAAACGGTAGTGTGCCAAGTTTCGTGCAAAACAAACCAAGTTTGAGTTACTTTATGCGCAAAAGTGCAAAAAACGCATAAAAACCCTTAAAATCGCAACATAACACGTACTTTCTAGCATATGACTATGATTTTAAATTCTAACCACTTCAACACAATAGTATATAGCAAAAAGTGTTGTGTGTCAAGTTTCGTGCAAAACAAACCACCAAGTTTGAGCTACTTTATGCGCAAAAGTGCAAAAAACGCTTAAAAATCCTTAAAATCGCAACGTAACACGTAATTTCTAGCATATGACTATAATTTTCAATTCTAACAACTTCAACACAATAATGTATACAAAAAAGTGTTGTGTGCCAAGTTTTGTGCAAAACAAACAAAGTTTGAGCTACTTTATGAGCAAAAGTGCAAAAAACGCTTAAAAACCCTTAAAATAGCAACTTAACAAGAAATTTTTAGCATATTTCTATGATTTTCAATTCTAACCACTTCAACACAATAATATATACCAAATAGTGTTGTGTGCCATGTTTCGTGAAAACAAACCATGTTTGAGCTACTTTATGCGCAAAAGTGCGCAAAACGCTTAAAAACCCTTAAAATCGCAACTTAACACGTAATTTCTAGCATATGAGTATGATTTTTAATTCTAACCACTTCAACACAAGAATATATACCAAATAGAGTTGTGTGCCAAGTTTCGTGCAAAACAAACCATGTTTAAGCTACTTTGTGCGTAAAAGAGCCAAAAACGCTTAAAAACCATTAAAATCGCAACTTAACACGTAATTTCATGCATATGACTATGATTTTCAATTCTAACCACTTCAACACAATAATATATACCAAATAGTGTTCTGCGCCAAGTTTCGTGCAAAACAAACCATGTTTGAGCTACTTTATCCGCAAAAGGGCCAAAAATGCTTTAAAACCTTTAAAGTCGCAACTTAACACGTAATTTGTAGCATATGACAATGATTTTCAATTCTAACCACTTCAACAAAATACTATATTCCAAAAAGGGTTGTGTGCCAAGTTTCGTGTAAAACACACTATGTTTAATCTAGTTTATGCACAAAATTGCCAAAAACTCTTAAAAACCCTTAAAAACGCAACTTAACACGTAATTTCTAGCATATGAGCAATGATTTTCAATTCTAACCACTTCATCAAAATAATATATACCAAAAAGCGTTGTGTGCCATGTTTCGTGCAAAACAAACCAAGTTTGAGTTACTTTATGCGCAAAAGTGCAAAAAACACTAATAAACCCTTAAAATCGCAACATAACACGTAATTTCTAGCTTATGACTATGATTTTAAATTCTACCACTTCAACACAATAATATATACCAAAAAGTGTTGTGTGCCAAGTTTCGTGCAAAACAAATCAAGTTTGAGCAACTTTATGCGCAAAAGTGCAAAAAACGCTTAAAAATCCTTAAAATCGTTACTTAACACGTAATTTCTAGCATATGAATATGATTTTTAATTTTTACCACTTCAGCTCAACAATATATACCAAAAAGTGTTGTGTGCCAAGTTTCGTGCAAAACAAATAAAGTTTGAGCTACTTTATGAGCAAAAGTGCAAAAAAACGCTAAAAAACCCATAAAATTACAGCTTAACACGGAGTTTGTAGCATATGACTATGATTTTCAATTCTAACCACTTTAACACAATAATATATACCAAATTGGGTTGTGTGCCAAGTTTCGTGCAAAACAAACCATGTTTGAGCTACTTTATCCGCAAAAGAGCCAAAAAAAGCTTAAAAACTCTTAAAATCGCAACTTAACAAGTAATTTTTAGCATTTGACTACGATTTTCAATTTTAACCACTTGAACACAATAATATATACCAATAGTGTTGTGTGCCAATTTTCGTGCAAAACAAACCATGTTTAAGCTACTTTATGCGAAAAATTGCCAAAAACGCTTAAAAACCCTTAAAATCGGAACTTAACACGTATTTTCTAGCATATGACTATGGTTTTCAATTCTAACCACTTCAACACAATAATATAACCAAATAAAGTTGTGTGCCAAGTTTCGTGCAAAACAAACCAAGCTTGAGCTACTTTGTGCGCAAAAGTGCCAAAAATGCTTAAAAACCATTATAATCGCAACTTAACACGTAATTTCTTGCATATGACTATGATTTTAAATTCTAACACTTTCAACACAATAATATATACCAAATAGTGTTGTGCGCCAAGTTTCGTGCAAAACAAACCATGTTTGAGCTACTTTATCCGCAAAAGGGCCAAAAACGCTTTAAAACCTTTAAAATCGCAACTTAACACGTAATTTTGTAGCATATGACTATGATTTTAAATTCTAACCACTTCAACACAATAATATATACCAAAAACGGTAGTGTGCCAAGTTTCGTGCAAAACAAACCAAGTTTGAGTTACTTTATGCGCAAAAGTGCAAAAAAACGCATAAAAACCCTTAAAATCGCAACATAACACGTACTTTCTAGCATATGACTATGATTTTAAATTCTAACCACTTCAACACAATAGTATATAGCAAAAAGTGTTGTGTGTCAAGTTTCGTGCAAAACAAACCATGTTTGAGCTACTTTATCCGCAAAAGGGCCAAAAACGCTTTAAAACCTTTAAAATCGCAACTTAACACGTAATTTTGTAGCATATGACTATGATTTTAAATTCTAACCACTTCAACACAATAATATATACCAAAAACGGTAGTGTGCCAAGTTTCGTGCAAAACAAACCAAGTTTTGAGTTACTTTATGCGCAAAAGTGCAAAAAACGCATAAAAACCCTTAAAATCGCAACATAACACGTACTTTCTAGCATATGACTATGATTTTAAATTCTAACCACTTCAACACAATAGTATATAGCAAAAAGTGTTGTGTGTCATGTTTCGTGCAAAACAAACCAAGTTTGAGCTACTTTATGCGCAAAAGTGCAAAAAACGCTAAAAAATCCTTAAAATCGCAACGTAACACGTAATTTCTAGCATATGACTATAATTTTCAATTCTAACCACTTCAAAACAATAATATATTCCAAATAGTGTTGTGTGCCCAAGTTTCGTGCAAATCAAACCAAGTTTCTACTTTATGCGCAAAAGTTCCAAAAACGCTTAAAAATCCTTAAAATCGCAACTTAAGACTTAATTTATTGCATATGAGTATGATTTTCAATTCTAACCACTTCAACACAATAATATGTACCAAAAAGTGTTGTGTGCCAAGTTTCGTGCAAAACAAACTATGTTTACTCTACTTTATGTGCAAAATTGCCAAAAACGTTTAAAACCCTTAAAATTGCAACTTAACACGTAATTTGTAGCATATGACTATGATTTTCAATTCTAACCTCTTGAACACAATAACATATACCAAATAGTGTTGTGCGCCAAGTTTCGTGAAAAACAAACCATGTTTGAGCTACTTTATCCGCAAAAGGGCCAAAAACGCTTTAAAACCTTTAAAATCGCAACTTAACACGTAATTTGTAGCATATGACTATGATTTTCAATTCTAACCCCTTCAACACAATAATATATACCAAAAAGTTTTGTATTCCATGCAAAACAAACCATGTTTGAGCTACTTTTATGCGCAAAAGAGCAAAAAACGCTTAAAAACCCTAAAAATCGCAACGTAACACGTAATTTTTAGAATATGACTATGATTTTCAATTCTAACAACTTCAACACAATAATGTATACAAAAAAGTGTTGTGTGCCAAGTTTTGTGCAAAACAAACAAAGTTTGAGCTACTTTATGAGCAAAAGTGCAAAAAAACGCTTAAAAACCCCTTAAAATAGCAACTTAACAAGAAATTTTTAGCATATTTCTATGATTTTCAATTCTAACCACTTCAACACAATAATATATACCAAATAGTGTTGTGTGCCATGTTTCGTGAAAACAAACCATGTTTAAGCTACTTTATGCGAAAAATTGCCAAAAACGCTTAAAAACCCTTAAAATCGGAACTTAACACGTATTTTCTAGCATATGACTATGGTTTTCAATTCTAACCACTTCAACACAATAATATATACCAAATAAAGTTGTGTGCCAAGTTTCGTGCAAAACAAACCAAGCTTGAGCTACTTTGTGCGCAAAAGTGCCAAAAATGCTTAAAAACCATTATAATCGCAACTTAACACGTAATTTCTTGCATATGACTATGATTTTAAATTCTAACACTTTCAACACAATAATATATACCAAATAGTGTTGTGCGCCAAGTTTCGTGCAAAACAAACCATGTTTGAGCTACTTTATCCGCAAAAGGGCCAAAAACGCTTTAAAACCTTTAAAATCGCAACTTAACACGTAATTTTGTAGCATATGACTATGATTTTAAATTCTAACGACTTCAACACAATAATATATACCAAAAACGGTAGTGTGCCAAGTTTCGTGCAAAACAAACCAAGTTTGAGTTACTTTATGCGCAAAAGTGCAAAAAAACGCATAAAAACCCTTAAAATCGCAACATAACACGTACTTTCTAGCATATGACTATGATTTTAAATTCTAACCACTTCAACACAATAGTATATAGCAAAAAGTGTTGTGTGTCAAGTTTCGTGCAAAACAAACCATGTTTGAGCTACTTTATCCGCAAAAGGGCCAAAAACGCTTTAAAACCTTTAAAATCGCAACTTAACACGTAATTTTGTAGCATATGACTATGATTTTAAATTCTAACCACTTCAACACAATAATATATACCAAAAACGGTAGTGTGCCAAGTTTCGTGCAAAACAAACCAAGTTTGAGTTACTTTATGCGCAAAAGTGCAAAAAACGCATAAAAACCCTTAAAATCGCAACATCACACGTACTTTCTAGCATATGACTATGATTTTAAATTCTAACCACTTCAACACAATAGTATATAGCAAAAAGTGTTGTGTGTCAAGTTTCGTGCAAAACAAACCAAGTTTGAGCTACTTTATGCGCAAAAGGTGCAAAAAACGCTTAAAAATCCTTAAAATCGCAACGTAACACGTAATTTGTAGCATATGACTATGATTTTCAATTCTAACCTCTTGAACACAATAACATATACCAAATAGTGTTGTGCGCCAAGTTTCGTGAAAAACAAACCATGTTTGAGCTACTTTATCCGCAAAAGGGCCAAAAACGCTTTTAAAACCTTTAAAATCGCAACTTAACACGTAATTTGTAGCATATGACTATGATTTTCAATTCTAACCCCTTTAACACAATAATATATACCAAAAAGTTTTGTATGCCATGCAAAACAAACCATGTTTGAGCTACTTTATGCGCAAAAGTGCAAAAAAACGCTTAAAAATCCTTAAAATCGCAACGTAACACGTAATTTCTAGCATATGACTATAATTTTCAATTCTAACCACTTCAAAACAATAATATATTCCAAATAGTGTTGTGTGCCAAGTTTCGTGCAAATCAAACCAAGTTTCTACTTTATGCGCAAAAGTTCCAAAAACGCTTAAAAATCCTTAAAATCGCAACTTAAGACGTAATTTATTGCATATGAGTATGATTTTCAATTCTAACCACTTCAACACAATAATATGTACCAAAAAGTGTTGTGTGCCAAGTTTCGTGCAAAACAAACTATGTTTACTCTACTTTATGTGCAAAATTGCCAAAAACGTTTAAAGCCCTTAAAATTGCAACTTAACACGTAATTTGTAGCATATGACTATGATTTTCAATTCTAACCTCTTGAACACAATAACATATACCAAATAGTGTTGTGCGCCAAGTTTCGTGAAAAACAAACCATGTTTGAGCTACTTTATCCGCAAAAGGGCCAAAAACGCTTTAAAACCTTTAAAATCGCAACTTAACACGTAATTTGTAGCATATGACTATGATTTTCAATTCTAACCCCTTCAACACAATAATATATACCAAAAAGTTTTGTATGCCATGCAAAACAAACCATGTTTGAGCTACTTTATGCGCAAAAGTGCAAAAAACGCTTAAAAATCCTTAAAATCGCAACGTAACACGTAATTTCTAGCATATGACTATAATTTTCAATTCTAACCACTTCAAAACAATAATATATTCCAAATAGTGTTGTGTGCCAAGTTTCGTGCAAATCAAACCAAGTTTCTACTTTATGCGCAAAAGTTCCAAAAACGCTTAAAAATCCTTAAAATCGCAACTTAAGACGTAATTTATTGCATATGAGTATGATTTTCAATTCTAACCACTTCAACACAATAATATGTACCAAAAAGTGTTGTGTGCCAAGTTTCGTGCAAAACAAACTATATTTACTCTACTTTATGTGCAAAATTGCCAAAAACGTTTAAAGCCCTTAAAATTGCGACTTAACACGTAATTTGTAGCATATGACTATGATTTTCAATTCTAACCTCTTGAACACAATAACATATACCAAATAGTGTTGTGCGCCAAGTTTCGTGAAAAACAAACCATGTTTGAGCTACTTTATCCGCAAAAGGGCCAAAAACGCTTTAAAACCTTTAAAATCGCAACTTAACACGTAATTTGTAGCATATGACTATGATTTTCAATTCTAACCCCTTCAACACAATAATATATACCAAAAAGTTTTGTATGCCATGCAAAACAAACCATGTTTGAGCTACTTTATGCGCAAAAGTGCAAAAAACGCTTAAAAATCCTTAAAATCGCAACGTAACACGTAATTTCTAGCATATGACTATAATTTTCAATTCTAACCACTTCAAAACAATAATATATTCCAAATAGTGTTGTGTGCCAAGTTTCGTGCAAATCAAACCAAGTTTCTACTTTATGCGCAAAAGTTCCAAAAACGCTTAAAAATCCTTAAAATCGCAACTTAAGACGTAATTTATTGCATATGAGTATGATTTTCAATTCTAACCACTTCAACACAATAATATGTACCAAAAAGTGTTGTGTGCCAAGTTTCGTGCAAAACAAACTATGTTTACTCTACTTTATGTGCAAAATTGCCAAAAACGTTTAAAACGCTTAAAATTGCAACTTAACACGTAATTTGTAGCATATGACTATGATTTTCAACTCTAACCTCTTGAACACAATAACATATACCAAATAGTGTTGTGCGCCAAGTTTCGTGAAAAACAAACCATCTTTGAGCTACTTTATCCGCAAAAGGGCCAAAAACGCTTTAAAACCTTTAAAATCGCAACTTAACACGTAATTTGTAGCATATGACTATGATTTTCAATTCTAACCCCTTCAACACAATAATATATACCAAAAAGTTTTGTATGCCATGCAAAACAAACCATGTTTGAGCTACTTTATGCGCAAAAGTGCAAAAAACGCTTAAAAATCCTTAAAATCGCAACGTAACACGTAATTTCTAGCATATGACTATAATTTTCAATTCTAACCACTTCAAAACAATAATATATTCCAAATAGTGTTGTGTGCCAAGTTTCGTGCAAATCAAACCAAGTTTCTACTTTATGCGCAAAAGTTCCAAAAACGCTTAAAAATCCTTAAAATCGCAACTTAAGACGTAATTTATTGCATATGAGTATGATTTTCAATTCTAACCACTTCAACACAATAATATGTACCAAAAAGTGTTGTGTGCCATGTTTCGTGCAAAACAAACTATGTTTACTCTACTTTATGTGCAAAATTGCCAAAAACGTTTAAAACCCTTAAAATTGCAACTTAACACGTAATTTGTAGCATATGACTATGATTTTCAATTCTAACCTCTTGAACACAATAACATATACCAAATAGTGTTGTGCGCCAAGTTTCGTGAAAAACAAACCATGTTTGAGCTACTTTATCCGCAAAAGGGCCAAAAACGCTTTAAAACCTTTAAAATCGCAACTTAACACGTAATTTGTAGCATATGACTATGATTTTCAATTCTAACCCCTTCAACACAATAATATATACCAAAAAGTTTTGTATGCCATGCAAAACAAACCATGTTTGAGCTACTTTATGCGCAAAAGTGCAAAAAACGCTTAAAAATCCTTAAAATCGCAACGTAACACGTAATTTCTAGCATATGACTATAATTTTCAATTCTAACCACTTCAAAACAATAATATATTCCAAATAGTGTTGTGTGCCAAGTTTCGTGCAAATCAAACCAAGTTTCTACTTTATGCGCAAAAGTTCCAAAAACGCTTAAAAATCCTTAAAATCGCAACTTAAGACGTAATTTATTGCATATGAGTATGATTTTCAATTCTAACCACTTCAACACAATAATATGTACCAAAAAGTGTTGTGTGCCAAGTTTCGTGCAAAACAAACTATGTTTACTCTACTTTATGTGCAAAATTGCCAAAAACGTTTAAAGCCCTTAAAATTGCAACTTAACACGTAATTTGTAGCATATGACTATGATTTTCAATTCTAACCTCTTGAACACAATAACATATACCAAATAGTGTTGTGCGCCAAGTTTCGTGAAAAACAAACCATGTTTGAGCTACTTTATCCGCAAAAGGGCCAAAAACGCTTTAAAACCTTTAAAATCGCAACTTAACACGTAATTTGTAGCATATGACTATGATTTTCAATTCTAACCCCTTCAACACAATAATATATACCAAAAAGTTTTGTATGCCATGCAAAACAAACCATGTTTGAGCTACTTTATGCGCAAAAGTGCAAAAAACGCTTAAAAATCCTTAAAATCGCAACGTAACACGTAATTTCTAGCATATGACTATAATTTTCAATTCTAACCACTTCAAAACAATAATATATTCCAAATAGTGTTGTGTGCCAAGTTTCGTGCAAATCAAACCAAGTTTCTACTTTATGCGCAAAAGTTCCAAAAACGCTTAAAAATCCTTAAAATCGCAACTTAAGACGTAATTTATTGCATATGAGTATGATTTTCAATTTTAACCACTTCAACACAATAATATGTACCAAAAAGTGTTGTGTGCCAAGTTTCGTGCAAAACAAACTATGTTTACTCTACTTTATGTGCAAAATTGCCAAAAACGTTTAAAACGCTTAAAATTGCAACTTAACACGTAATTTGTAGCATATGACTATGATTTTCAACTCTAACCTCTTGAACACAATAAGATATACCAAATAGTGTTGTGCGCCAAGTTTCGTGAAAAACAAACCATGTTTGAGCTACTTTATCCGCAAAAGGGCCAAAAACGCTTTAAAACCTTTAAAATCGCAACTTAACACGTAATTTGTAGCATATGACTATGATTTTCAATTCTAACCCCTTCAACACAATAATATATACCAAAAAGTTTTGTATGCCATGCAAAACAAACCATGTTTGAGCTACTTTATGCGCAAAAGTGCAAAAAACGCTTAAAAATCCTTAAAATCGCAACGTAACACGTAATTTCTAGCATATGACTATAATTTTCAATTCTAACCACTTCAAAACAATAATATATTCCAAATAGTGTTGTGTGCCAAGTTTCGTGCAAATCAAACCAAGTTTCTACTTTATGCGCAAAAGTTCCAAAAACGCTTAAAAATCCTTAAAATCGCAACTTAAGACGTAATTTATTGCATATGAGTATGATTTTCAATTCTAACCACTTCAACACAATAATATGTACCAAAAAGTGTTGTGTGCCAAGTTTCGTGCAAAACAAACTATGTTTACTCTACTTTATGTGCAAAATTGCCAAAAACGTTTAAAACCCTTAAAATTGCAACTTAACACGTAATTTGTAGCATATGACTATGATTTTCAATTCTAACCTCTTGAACACAATAACATATACCAAATAGTGTTGTGCGCCAAGTTTCGTGAAAAACAAACCATGTTTGAGCTACTTTATCCGCAAAAGAGCCAAAAACGCTTTAAAACCTTTAAAATCGCAACTTAACACGTAATTTGTAGCATATGACTATGATTTTCAATTCTAACCCCTTCAACACAATAATATATACCAAAAAGTTTTGTATGCCATGCAAAACAAACCATGTTTGAGCTACTTTATGCGCAAAAGAGCAAAAAACGCTTAAAAACCCTAAAAATCGCAACGTAACACGTAATTTTTAGAATATGACTATGATTTTCAATTCTAACAACTTCAACACAATAATGTATACAAAAAAGTGTTGTGTGCCAAGTTTTGTGCAAAACAAACAAAGTTTGAGCTACTTTATGAGCAAAAGTGCAAAAAACGCTTAAAAACCCTTAAAATAGCAACTTAACAAGAAATTTTTAGCATATTTCTATGATTTTCAATTCTAACCACTTCAACACAATAATATATACCAAATAGTGTTGTGTGCCATGTTTCGTGAAAACAAACCATGTTTGAGCTACTTTATGCGCAAAAGTGCGCAAAACGCTTAAAAACCCTTAAAATCGCAACTTAACACGTAATTTCTAGCATATGAGTATGATTTTTAATTCTAACCACTTCAACACAAGAATATATACCAAATAGAGTTGTGTGCCAAGTTTCGTGCAAAACAAACCATGTTTAAGCTACTTTGTGCGTAAAAGAGCCAAAAACGTTTAAAAACCATTAAAATCGCAACTTAACACGTAATTTCATGCATATGACTATGATTTTCAATTCTAACCACTTCAACACAATAATATATACCAAATAGTGTTGTGCGCCAAGTTTAGTGCAAAACAAACCATGTTTGAGCTACTTTATCCGCAAAAGGGCCAAAAATGCTTTAAAACCTTTAAAGTCACAACTTAACACGTAATTTCTAGCATATGACAATGATTTTCAATTCTAACCACTTCAACAAAATAATATATACCAAAAAGCGTTGTGTGCCAAGTTTCGTGCAAAACAAACCAAGCTTGAGCTACTTTATGCGCAAAAGTGCAAAAAACGCTTTAAAATCCTTAAAAGCGCAACGTAACACGTAATTTCTACCATATGACTATAATTTTCAATTCTAACCACTTCAAAACAATAATATATACCAAATAGTTTTGTGTGCCAAGTTTCGTGCAAAACAAACCAAGTTTCATTTTGTACTCGTAATGGATCCCTTTCTAGCGAAAGGTG
The DNA here is from genome assembly GCF_026212465.1 of Amaranthus tricolor. Classification (NCBI taxonomy): domain Eukaryota; kingdom Viridiplantae; phylum Streptophyta; class Magnoliopsida; order Caryophyllales; family Amaranthaceae; genus Amaranthus; species Amaranthus tricolor. The sequence goes on from NC_080053.1 coordinate 21,174,466, forward strand.
TGCTCCAATGGCAAAAAGAAAGAAAAGATAGGCTTTAGCCTTGTTCACTCAGAGTTCTTTCTGAAACAGAATAGAATGCCCCTACTAAAGCACCAACTGCGGTTATTCCCCCAAGAGCAGAAATAGCATAGGTTATTTCTTCAACATAGATCACTGACCTACCTGGGTATAAGAAAGAATGGAAAGAAGCAATAACCACACCAATCACAGCTTCTTCACCAAGACGTGTGAACAGCGCCTCTACGCCTTTTGCGCGGTAAGTCTCAAAAAGAATGAAAGCGCTTCTTCGCTCCAGCAAGAAAACGGATGCGCGAAGCTAACGCGCAACGTGCTCCGCTGCTCGAGCAAAGCAAGAGGGCTAATGGCGCGTTTGAGCTCGGGCCGGTGCTTGTTTGCTCAACCAAAAGGAGAGGGTTGACTCGAGCTGCACTACACCGGTGATACTCATGTTCTCCCGAAGACCCACTCAATGCGGCTATCAGTGACTTTCGCTCTTGGGACAGCCTCTAACTTGTCCCCCCCGAACCCTAACCTCAATCAGTGAAGCTGGGCCCTCTCCTCTCCGTCTAGTAGAGTGGCATTTTGCTCCTGGTCTCTCGTTTGTGGTAACCGCTTTCCCTGATGCTATGGGATCTTTCAAACTCCCTCCCTATGGACCAAGTAAAATGATTGAATAATCGAGAAATATCGTACTTTTTTGGGTAGCCCCTTCCCTCCATCAGGTCCACATATGGCTCATCTCCTTCTTGCCGAGTGGCTATCGTGCCTAACCTTTGAAATGGAGCTGCTCCGCTCCTAAGGCGAAAAAGGGTTGAGTTTCAAGGATATGAGTCAGGTAAGAGAGTTGCTTTTGCCTAAGCTGAGCTATAGCTTTTGCTGGAAACAAAGACAGACTGAGAAGAATCCCTATAGTCGTAGTCATCGGGGGAACTTCCTCTATAAAGGATCATGTTCTCCCTTCTCTGTCCCAGAGTCAAGTTGAAGTAGAGAATCTCAGTTCTGTTCTATTCGAGTGGAATCCTTTAGACTCTCAATTCCTTTCTTTCACCTAATCAAGGATAGAAAGTGGCACCACCCCATTTAATTGGTCTTGTTCCTGCACCAGTAAGTAGCCCCTCCTTCGCCTCTGGGGGAAGCGGTTGAAACCCTCGGGATGTCTTGTAAAAATGAAAAATGTCTATATGGCACCAAGAAAATGAGTTCATTCCTGCGTTTCCCCGCTTCGCTTCCTTGCTTTCACCTCTCTTTTCCCCTCTAACGGAACGGCTAGAATAGAAGGTCAAGCCCAGCTCTATAAATCCTTTGCTTTCCACTTCAAAAGGCCTTCCAAGGCTAGTCATTCATCTGATGACAATACGACTAGTCGCCGACCTTCTTTCCTTCTCATCGAGAGATGCGGCATTACCGCTGTTGTCTCTATGCCTTTTTGCCTATCTTACTCTTTCTCGAGGGACAAATACCGATTATCTTACAATGCTATCATTAACATCTGAAAAGACAGGTCTCGCGAAGCCGATCACCGTACGCCTACGATCCTATCTGACTATTGAGGAGAGCTCTTTGCTTAACACATGCAAGTCGAACGTTAAGGGACTTTTAAAAAAGGGAAGAGTCAACCGGCATCCTGCAAATCAATCTAAGCCCTTCCGGTTCGAAAGCCAGACCATAAGATCGAGCTAGCAGCTTAAGAAGCAAATCTTTATACAGTTGGTAAAAGTGACAACAGATGCTGCAGCCGCTTCAGAACGCACTGATGCTAAATGACGGATAGAGCTTCTTCGCTACGGAGCACGTTGAAGTAGGTGTCTAGGCGGAGGTGTCGACAATTAGGTTCTCTTTCTTTCTATCGAAAGGAAAGGCGATGCCACAAAGAAACCTAAAATCAGGAGCCCCTCTGGATGAGATGCCCTAAGGACTTGACTCAGGGCTCTCGCAAGGCGCAGAGGAAAACCAAACCAATTGGAAGAAGTGGTCTGGCACGACTTGAAGAATCACTTATAGAAAGGATTCAACTTCGTTCTCCTCAAATATGAATAAGGAAGGAAGCAACTAAAGACAAAGCTGGAGAATCCGGCTATAAGGTGCATCTTTTTCGGCTATGATCAGCAGAAGAAAGGGTAGGGGTGCATTGATCCGACTACAAGTCTCTTTATTTCCACATTTCGTTTTCGATGAGGCATCATCATATATTTTAAAAAACGAAAATGTAATACTGCCGGATTCCGGGATGCTAGACTAAAGTATGCGGGCACAAGCACCTGAGCAACAGGAGCCTTCTATTGCTGGACCTGAGTCTACACGAAGCCCTCAAAGTCTGTGGAAGAAAGGTGTCAGAGAAAGCCCAAGGCCCACGACCCAGAGAGTGCATTCGTCAACAAAGAGTGATAAAAGAAGCTCTATCAATCAGAGAGCAACAAAGAGGTATCCCTATACGGCTGCTTGCTTATTGGCTATTGTCACAATTGAATCAGAATTACTGTATCGTATCAATGAAAATATCGTATTGTAGTCACAGACAACATAGTAGCTGTGACGTGCGAAAAAAATCCCATTTCTTTGTAAAAGCCAACAAACTTTCGTATTTCGATCCGACAATCCTTTTTCAACCTAAAGGTTTATTTAGGACGGTCAAAATGTAGTCGTTTCTGCAAGATCTTCTGTCTATGGCACGCTAGGAGTCTGCTGTCAATCTTACTTTCTTGCCGGACTTTCCTTCTTTTTTTTTTATATTAGGACTTCTTTATTCTACTGAATAGAGAGAGAAGTCTTGAGCGGTCAGACCAATTACGATAGATTCGCAAAACATTCAAGATGAGAGATGAGCTGCTAAAAGAAAGAAGGAAGGGCTACTAGAAGCCTAGAAGGAAAAGAAGTCTGGGCTGGCCAAACCAACCTTTCGATGCTCTCCCATCTCACGATTTTCAATGTGACGGTATTCCACCACTTCGTTAGACGCTCGACCAAAACCATTTTCTATCTGGAGATCACACGGCTATGAGATCGATCAAACGTAAGAATTTGTGCTCATCCTTGGCCCTGAGGGCTGGGCAGCGAATGGAACAAATGGGGATATGCCGCTATCTAGCCTATCTTGATGAACCAGAAGTGAGAAGGGCTGGGTGAATTCAGGAGTTCTGCGCCAGCAATTGGATCTATTGCACCCGGTAGGCCGTTAATCGCAAACAAAGAAGAAATGGGAGACCATCTGGATCTCGAACACGAAATAAGCTCTCTCGCGGTTCCTACTGCTTATGGGACTGTGATCAAATATGCTCGGAAAACAGGTAGATGAAATGGTAGTGTATATGGAAGCGAACGAAGGGAAGCTAAGACGGTTCGAAGGGATTCCGGACGAGAAGGTGATGGCTTTCGATCTGCGGGATTTGCTACCGTCAGATATTGCACTAGAAAGGGGGCAGAGGTGGCTGCTAGGGAGGCAGTAGTAGCGCATGCAGTTGACTTGGGACCCGTTTCAGCATCCTCATCTGCTTCCTAGCCGGAAAAGAAAGACTTTTGAAAGCTAGGAAGAAAAATAGAAGACCGTCCGAGAAGAAAAGAAAGAGCAAGAAGGATTGAAATCATGAACTCCTTTCCCTTTACTAAGAAAGCTTGACTGAACTAACGCTATATATACTATATATATTGCACCAGAAAGAGCTCTTTTTTCAAACCCTTATCATATGCGAGGAAACTCTAAAATGCTAAAGTACCAACTGATCGACATTGGCATGGGGAAGCAATCGTTATTACGCATGTGAAAAGACAATGAAAACCCATTGCTTTGACTTTGAGCTGCCACTGCTTTTCATCGCATCGGGGGATGTAATAGCAAAGTCCTGCCACCGTGCTTACTTTGGTGACAACTTCTTTTGGGTCTGGATCACCATCAACCCTTACGATGACACTCCTTTGACCGGGAACTTCTTTGTTTGCGGCTTTGTTCAAGGTAGCTTTTGCAAGTTCAGTCTCCTCTTGCATTCCTTTCGCAAATTTTGATGCTCCCCCCGTATATCCGCTGGCAATGGCATTTGGGGTTAAGGGCCGCCTTCTTATTAGTAGCTCTATAACATATTGCTTCTTCCAAAGCGCGCCCCGTTCGTTCTGAATTAAAGAATGAAAAAAATTGTATCTAAGGTCTAAAGGATACGCTACATAACAAATATATTGATTTTCTTCTCCAGCAACGGGCTCGATGTTGTAGCATCGTCCTTTGTAACGATTAAGACTGGTAAGTCCGTCGGTCCATACACTTGTCCATGTACCAGTAGAAGATTCGGCAGCTACTGCAGCCCCCGCTTCTTCAGGTGGAACTCCAGGTTGAGGAGTTACTCGGAATGCTGCCAATATATCAGTATCTAGGGTTTCATACTCAGGAGTATAATAAGTCAATCGGTAATCTTTAACACCAGCTTTAAATCTGTTGGACCTCTTGAGTTTTGATGATGACTACACTTTAGCAAATATGTGTTTAGAGATTGTGTGCAGGTCGATATCCGGTCGTGACAATGATCGTTGATAGTACCTATGCCTTAGCTTATTGAAACGTACATGTCAAAAGGTTTCAATTGATGTTAGGAAAAGCATATCGCTTGGGATGTAAAATGGAGACAGCATATCTACTGTTCCCAAGTTGGATGTTCTAGCTAAACTGAAGTCTGGAGACAGCACACTGTTCCTGAGCTGAAGGTTGACTACGTTGACTAAAAATTCTGGTTATCATATTTTTAATTATTATTTTTTTTAGTTGATGTATTTTAAATTAAATTGTTGCAGTAATAATTTATTAAAGTTAATTGGCAAATCGTTTTTGTTAAAGAAAATGAATTCACGTTTTATTTGTTAAGATCCTTTATTTTAGGATCTATTTTTAGTAAATCCTGGATTTGTTAAAAATAGAATTAACTAACTTTGAATTGGTCTTAGCAAATCTTTCTAACCGGTTTTTATTCCTAAAAATTAGCAAGCAATCATTCCTACTAAGATTAACCGTTTTCTAAATATAGCATGAAGTTCCAGCCATTAATTTGGGGAACAGGAATTACTACTGAAGAAACTGCTACTTTAGGGAACAGCGGTTATTAAGGGAACAGCGGTTATTGTTTTTGTACACGTGTGATTTGACTTAATCAAATCTTATGGAAATAACCGTGTGTTTGCTTAATCCACATTTCTCCCATGATCTTTTGATAGTGGGATAATGGATTGGGTTATTCCATTTTCTTAGGAATATTATTTTCTATAAATTGCAAGTTAATTCCGGTTTTTAAAAAAAGAGAGAAGTAATCCAACGTTTTGTGCTTAAGTGTTTTTCATACGTTTTTGTTGGATTTTACAAGAAATATTTTGTTCTTAAAATTGCCAATTAATTTATAATATTTTCTTGATGCAACTCTTTGATTTATTTTAGAGAATTTCTATCCTTTTTGTAAGGGAATTTGAGAGTTTATGTAATTAGACTCGGGTGAGTCTAAGGGGGAAGTTAGATAGCTTTTAGTGAAGCTAGAGAGGATTAGCTTATTGTAAAGCTAAGTTTGTTGCTTTGAGTAAAGCAATTAGAGAGTGAAGAGTTGGCCTAGTTGTTTCGCTTCGAGTGAAGTAAGGTGTTTATTGTAATTGTAACTAATTGCCTTAAACATAGTGAAGTTGTTAGAAATCCCAAGTGGTCGTGGTTTTTCCTTTTGTTTAGGCCCAAAAGGTTTCCACGTAAAATCGTGCGTCTCTCTTATTATTTTGCTCTTAGTTTAAGTTTTATTTATTTTGAATAATTCCGCAAAAACAGGGCACAATCGCTTAAACTTGCAACAACAACAATTCACCCCCCCTCTTGTTGCTGTTCCCGTTCCTAATTGAATCAACAATTGGTATCAGAGCCCTGTTCCCAGAAGATCAGGAAACCCTGAGGGCAGATTCTGGTGTTCCCGAAAAATGTCAATTATGAACGAGCGAATGGAAGAAGGGTATTCAACTCAAAGACCGCCAATGTTCGATGGAAAATTCTATACATACTGGAAGAATAGGATGGAGATCTTCATCAAAGCAGAAAATTATCAAGTTTGGAGAGTCATAGAAATCGGAGATTTTGAGGTAACCACTACTAACTCCAACAATGAAATTGTTCCCAAACCTATAACCGAATATGAAAAAGAAGATTTTCAGAAAATGGAATTAAATGCTCTTGCTATAAAATTACTTCATTGTGGTCTTGGACCAAACGAGCATAATAGAATTATGGGGTGCAAATCCGCTAAGCAAATTTGGGACCTGCTTGCTGTTACCCATGAGGGAACAAGTGAAGTAAAGCGGTCCAAAATTGATTTGTTAATGTCTAAATACGAGAGATTTGTTATGGAGCCAAGAGAAAGTATCCAAGAGATGTTCACTAGGTTCACCAACATAACAAACGAGCTTGTCTCTCTTGGAAGAATAATTCCCACTGATGAACAAGTAAGGAAGATTCTAAGGAGCCTTCCTCAAGATGAGCGCTGGAGGGCCAAGGTTACTGCTATACAAGAGTCCAAAGATTTTACTAAGTTCAATCTAGAGGAGCTGGCTGGTTCCCTAATGACGCATGAATTGCATTTGGGAACAGCAGACAGTTCTAGGAACAAGGGACTGGCTCTGGCAGCGGGGGAACAGGACGAATCAGAATGTGATGAAGAAGAGGCTGCTTTGTTGGTACGAAAATTCAAGAAGTTCTTCAGGAACAGCAGGTATGCAAATCAAAGAAACAACAAAGAAAGAAGAACAAAAAATCTTGAATGCCACAAATGTGGAAGTACCGAACACTTCATCAAGGATTGCCCAACATGGAAGAATGAAAAGGGCAAGGGAAAGACAAGAGATTCAAGAAGACCGTTGAACAAAGAAAATTTTAACAAGACTGACTTTCGTAAGGCCATGATTGCTGCTTGGGGAGAAATTGAAAGTGAGAATGAAACTATTGTTCTCGAAGAATAGGAGACAGCTAACCTATGTCTCATGGCTACACATAAAGGCAAGGAGAAGCAGGTAAATATTTCTAATTCATTTTCTGACCATTCATTCAATCCAAGTAAAAATGAATTAAAAGAGTTGTTAAAAGAGGCACAAGTTAAACTTGAAAATTGCAATGATAAGTGTCTCAGGTTAGAAAAGGAACTTAAGGTAAGCAAAGACCATGTCTCATACATAAACACCTTTAGACATGATGTCCAAAACAGATTTTTCGGTTTGTTGGACCAAAATATAATCCTAAAGGAAAATATGGAGAGACTTAAGAAGGAAAATGTTATTCTTAACATTGAGCTATCGCAATACAAATTATTAGGCTTAAATGAGGAATTGATAGATGCATCTACTAAAGACTTATGCAATGATTTTCAATATTTAAAAATGAATTCGGAATCCAACCGTAACAACAATAATAATCTTGAATTAAATTCAAGAGAAAAAGGGAAAATCAAAATAACTCCCAAATGGATTCTAGATGCTAAAAGTAAGAAATCACAAGGCCTAAAATATTTTAAGAATAACAAAAGTAAGAAAGCTTACGTTGATCTTCCTAGAGACAGGTACTGTACCTTCTGTGGAAAAGCTGGCCATCTGAAGGAACAGTGCACCAAAAGGGAACAGTATACTGTCTCTAACAGAAACTATGTCGATAACATTCAAATTGATAAATATGATTCATGTAAGATCGACAAGGAACCCAAGAAAGTCTGGGTTCCTATAATTAACAATTAATTATCTTACAGGTCCAAGTGAGGGGGAACAGCTCATGGTATCTCGACAGTGGGTGTTCCAAGCATATGACGGGTGACAAATCTAAATTTCTCTCACTTGAAGCCTATGATGGGGGAACAGTAACCTTTGGTGACAATATGAAGGGTGAGATAATCGCCAAAGGAAAGGTTGGAAGGTCATGTTCCCACGCCATTGATAATGTATTTTTAGTCGAGAATTTGAAACACAACTTACTCAGCATTTCTCAATTTTGTGATAAGGGTAACTCTGTAAACTTTACTTCTGAAAAGTGCATTATTTCTAGGAACGACACAGGAGACATCATTCTTGAGGGAATCAGAAAAGGGAACACTTATGTGGTGGACCTGGACACTGTTCCCAGAAACAGTCTAACGTGTCTAAGTGTTATAGAAGACGACCCACTTCTTTGGCATAAGCGTCTAGGTCATGCTAGTTATTCATTGATTAATACATTAAGATCTAAAGACCTAGTTAGAGGACTACCAGCTATAAAATTCCTTAAGGATGAAATATGTGATCCTTGTGCCAAAGGAAAACAAGTAAGGTCATCTTTTAAACCAAAGAATGTTGTGACCACCTCAAAAACGCTTGAATTATTACATATGGATTTGTGTGGACCTATGAGAATACAAAGCCGTAGTGGCAAGAGATATGTGTTTGTTATTATTGATGATTATAGTAGATTTACATGGACTTTATTTTTAGTTAGTAAAGATGAAGCCTTTAATGAGTTTGTCTCTTTCGCTAACAAAATACAAAAATCTACTAATAATCAAATTGTTCACATAAGGTCAGATCATGGTAAAGAATTTGAAAATTCAAGCTTTATGAGTTTTTGCAATGAACATGGAATAAGTCACAATTTTTCCGCCCCTAGAACACCACAACAAAATGGTGTAGTAGAAAGGAAAAATAGAACTTTAGAAGAAATGGCTAGGACTATGTTGATTGCTAGTGGTTTACCTAGAAATTTTTGGGCCGAGGCTGTTAATACTGCATGTTATATTTTAAATAGAGTATTGATAAGACCAATCACTTCTAAGACACCCTATGAACTGTTTAATGGTGTTAAACCAAATATTGCCTATTTTCGTGTGTTTGGATGCAAATGCTTTGTACATGTAAATGGAAAACGGAATATAGGTAAATTTGATGAAAGAAGTGATGAAGCAGTATTTCTTGGCTACTCATCTCAAAGTAAGGCATATAGAGTCTATAACAAAAGAACAATGAGTGTGGAAGAATCCGTTCACATAATTTTCGATGAAACTAACTTTTTGTCAAGTGAACAGGATACAAATAATTTTAAGATAGGTCTTGCAAATCTAGAAGAAGATGATGAAGAATTGAAAGTGCATGATCAAGAAACAGCTGGTGAACAGCCGGTTCCAGCAGAAGCAGAAAGTATTGATCAAGTTCAGGAACTGCCAGAACATCAGGAACAGCAGACTGTTCCCAATCCAGCTGTTCCCACAGATGAGCAGAATAATCCAGTAGCTGAACAGAATGTTAATCAAGCTGATGAACCAGAACATGCTACTGTTCCCACAAGAGATTTTATGCCAAAACCTTGGAGATATCAAAAATACCATCCTCTTGATTTGATTGTAAGTGACTTGAATAAAGGAACACAAACTCGATCTCAAATGAGAAATTTTTGTGCACATTTTGCGTTCCTATCATCACTTGAACCCAAAAATCACGAAGAAGCTCTAAAGGATTCCGAATGGGTTGTAGCCATGCAAGATGAATTGAACGAATTTGAAAGGAACAAAGTATGGCATTTAGAACCCAAACCAAAACACAAGAAGGTAATTGGTTTGAAGTGGGTATTTCGGAACAAACTAGATGAGCATGGAATAATTGTAAGAAACAAAGCAAGGCTCGTGGTCAAAGGGTACAATCAACAAGAAGGTATTGATTATACTGAGACATTTGCTCCAGTAGCAACGTTAGAAGCTATTAGAATTTTAATTTCTTTTGCTGCATTTATGAACTTTAAATTATATCAAATGGATGTGAAATGTGCTTTCTTGAATGGTTTTCTTGATGAAGTAGTTTTTGTTGAACAACCGCCTGGCTTTGAGAATACCTCGTGTCTTGATCATGTCTATAAGCTTGATAAAGCTCTTTATGGGTTGAAACAAGCTCCTAGGCAATGGTATGAAAGACTATCAAAATTTTTGATTCAAAATGACTTTATTAGAGGTAAAATTGATAAAACCTTATTCTTTAAGAATAAAGGTTCCAAATATTAGTTGTTCAAATATATGTTGATGATATTATTTTTGGTGCCACAAATGAATTTCTATGTAAAGAATTTGCTAACCTTATGAGCACTGAATTTGAAATGAGCATGATGGGAGAATTAAATTTCTTTCTTGGTTTGCAAATTAAACAAACTGCTAATGGTATCTTTATTCATCAACAAAAATATATAAAAGAACTTCTTAAGAAATATGGCATGAATAACGCTAAAACCAACCATACACCCATGGCTACTAATGTAAGATTAGATGAAGATACAAATGGAACAAATATTGACCAAACTATGTATAGAGGCATGATTGGATCTTTATTATATCTAACTGCTAGTAGACCCGATATTTCATTTAGTGTTGGTTTATGTGCAAGATTTCAATCTAACCCTAAAGAATCACATCTAACCGCAGTGAAACGTATTTTGAGATATCTAAAGGGAACAGATGATTTATCATTATTTTATCTTAAAAGTGATGTCTTTGATTTGAAAGGCTTTAGTGATGCAGATTATGCAGGAGATCTTGTTAATAGAAAAAGCACGTCAGGTATGGTACAATTTCTTGGCTCATGTTTAGTTTCGTGGAGCTCCAAGAAACAAAACACTGTTGCATTATCAACTGCTGAAGCTGAGTACGTAGCAGCAGCAGCTTGCTGTTCCCAAATGATATGGATAAAGCAGCAGCTAAGAGACTTTGGTATTAAGTATGCATGTGTTCCTATTTATTGCGATAATACCAGTGCCATATGCATATCCAAAGATCCAGTGCATCACTCACGAGTAAAGCACATCCATATTAGGCATCATTTTCTTAAGGATAATGTTGAAAATAAAAATATCATTGTTAAGCATGTAAACACTAACGAGCAAATAGCAGATATCATGACCAAACCGCTTCCAAGGGAACAGCATGAGAAAATGAGATTGGAACTTGGCATGATCAAGCTGCATTAAAGGAAGTGTCATATATGATTCTTAGAGACAAAATAAAAATTGAAAATGATCAATCAACCACAATAAACTTGATTGAAAGATCAATTATCGAAAGGATCAGGTACGCATTTTTTAAAGGTATATACTTTGGATGTTCTTATGATTGCATGATTATTTTGATCAAACGGTAGTAGCATAATATTATCATTTTCTTATTATAAATATATAATAAAAATTAAAAAATAAAAAAAAAAAAAAAATATATAAAAAATAAAAAATAAAAATTATATATAAATTTTTTTTTCCAGCAATTTTTTTGGGAAGTAGGAGTTGGATCATCAAATTCATCTGTCTCCATTTCGTGTCTCTGTATCAAAATGCATAACTAAGGAAAATGGAACATTTAGTAACCGTCACCTCTCACAAATAAACCCACTCCCTCACGTTCCATCCTTCACTTCATAATCATTACCCTTTCCCTTTCACTCAACCCTAAACCGTCATTTTCTCCATTACTCTTTCTTTTCTCTCTCAAAACATCCATGAAGACCAAGAATCAGAGTCCTAAAATAAAGCAACCTGTACCTCTTCAAGTCATCTACCCACCTTCTCACAATCCTAAGCCTGAGTCTTCATCAAAAGAACAGGAGGGAACCCCCATCTCCCTGGAAACACATGCAGGCAGTAAGAGAACAAGAGGATCCAAGACACCTCTAACACGTTCTGTCAAGAAAATCAAGGTAACCCACTACTTGAACGCTGAGGAACTATCTAAAGAAATGTCAGTTGGCTTTGGCCTCGACAAAGAATGGTATGAGACTACAAACTTTCCTCAATTTCACAAAATTCTACAAACTCAACATTGGGAATCACTCATGGGCGATTACTGCTGCAATCCCATTTACCCAGAAATTATGCGTGAGTTCATCTCTAACTTTTCTATTAATGATGGAGTCTGTTCAAGTTCAATTAAAGAAATTAAAAGGAGTCTGTTTATTGTGTTGGGTCAAAAATTGCGTTTTCTGGAATTGATGAGAAGGATGTTTGGAGATGTTTAGGCGTTAGGCAAAAGAGAGGTAAAGTGAGTCACAATGTTTTGTCCCCCTTACACAAGTTACTCTACAACATTGCTCGAAGGTTTATTTTACCACGAAATTCAAAACGTAGTGAGGTAAGTCTTCGAGATGCCACTTTGATTTACTGTATGGTGAACAATATAAAGATTAATTTTCCTTCCTTGATGATTTCGCATTTGAATGATTGTATAGCCAAAAGATGTATGGTAGGCTATGGTGGTTTGTTGTCCTGGATTTTCTCAAAATTTGGTGTTCCACTTGGAGAATACAGTTTTCCTATGGGTCCCAGTAACATGATAGGTGCAAAATGTTTGAGTAACTTGCGCCTTAAATTAAATGAGGAAGGGATCCTTGAAAATGCTGTGGAACAGATTGAAATTGATTCTGATGATGAGGAACAAGAGGAAGAGGGGAAGGAAAAGGAGGAACAGGAAGTAGAAGAAGAAGTGGAGAAGGAGGAACAGGAAAAAGAAGTTGAAAAGGAGGAACAGGAGAAAGAAGGAGCTGGAATTAAGGAACAGGAGGTTGTTCCTTCTGATAAGGAGGAAGAAGACAAGGGGATGGGACCTGATGTTACTCTTGATGATGACTCTAGGGCTGAACCCAGTAGTTTTCCCTCACCAAAGCCAACCACTCCACCACCACCATCACCAACACCAAGATCACCACCACCATCATTTCACAGACAAAGCTGTGATCAGACAACCATTCCTACTGCTCCTTTATACTCCATTCTCCTCAAGCTTGATGATTTGCAGGATCGCTTCTTCAAATTTCAAGATGAGATTCGTGTTTCCCTAGCCTCATTAGCTGACCAGATGACTCAAATGGAGGCTCGTCTTGGTGCTAAATTGGATACAGTGGAGGTGGAAACAGAATATATTGATGAAGATGCCCCTGCTTCCTAGTTCTCCTTTAATATCTTTTATGTTTCATTGCTACTATCTCTGTCACCAAACAATTTCTTTGTCTTTTGGTACCAGCTGGGGTACACCTCTTAAACATTGTTAACTTTGTTAAACCTTTTTACATATGCTACTAACTGTTAGGTTTGATTAGTCATTGCTTATCATGCTTGCATTCATTGTTATTGCTTTTTAATTTGTGCATCCTTATTCTCTCTTTGACTATAACTATATGTTTAGTGCTGTGGTTTGATTGCTTATCTTCTTTTTGAATGATGTCAAAAGGGGGAATATTTGGCACAAACTTAAATAATGCTTGAGCATGTTTGAGATCTAGTTAAATCTATTATGTTGGACTTATGGATTAAGGTGCTGGTTTGTTTTTCTGATGTTTGTGTTATTAGTTGTTACTCATTGACACTGAAACTAGGTTTCTCATTGCATTAAGGATTAAGATACTGATTTCTGGTTTTGGTTAGTGGTTTGTTTATGCTAATTTCTTTTAGCTCTGATTATGGATGATTATGGATTAAATCTGAATTTTTTTTCATTATTTGATTTTATGCTGAAATAATATAAAGTTGTTGTTTTGATTATTTCTAGAGTAACTGGAATCATGATATTTAGTTAAGAAGAGTTGTTTTGATCTCTAACATACTCTTCAACATTGGTTTACTCTATTTTGTTTTTCAGTTTGTTTGAAAAGTTTGTCATCATCAAAAAGGGGGAATTTGTTGGACCTCTTGAGTTTTGATGATGACTACACTTTAGCAAATATGTGTTTAGAGATTGTGTGCAGGTCGATATCCGGTCGTGACAATGATCGTTGATAGTACCTATGCCTTAGCTTATGGAAACGTACATGTCAAAAGGTTTCAATTGATGTTAGGAAAAGCATATCGCTTGGGATGTAAAATGGAGACAGCAGATCTACTGTTCCCAAGTTGGATGTTCTAGCTAAACTGAAGTCTGGAGACAGCACACTGTTCCTGAGCTGAAGGTTGACTACGTTGACTAAAAATTCTGGTTATCATATTTTTAATTATTATTTTTTTTAGTTGATGTATTTTAAATTAAATTGTTGCAGTAATAATTTATTAAAGTTAATTGGCAAATCGTTTTTGTTAAAGAAAATGAATTCACGTTTTATTTGTTAAGATCCTTTATTTTAGGATCTATTTTTAGTAAATCCTGGATTTGTTAAAAATAGAATTAACTAACTTTGAATTGGTCTTAGCAAATCTTTCTAACCGGTTTTTATTCCTAAAAATTAGCAAGCAATCATTCCCACTAAGATTAACCGTTTTCTAAATATAGCATGAAGTTCCAGCCATTAATTTGGGGAACAGGAATTACTACTGAAGAAACTGCTACTTTAGGGAACAGCGGTTATTAAGGGAACAGCGGTTATTGTTTTTGTACACGTGTGATTTGACTTAATCAAATCTTATGGAAATAACCGTGTGTTTGCTTAATCCACATTTCTCCCATGATCTTTTGATAGTGGGATAATGGATTGGGTTATTCCATTTTCTTAGGAATATTATTTTCTATAAATTGCAAGTTAATTCCGGTTTTTAAAAAAAGAGAGAAGTAATCCAACGTTTTGTGCTTAAGTGTTTTTCATACGTTTTTGTTGGATTTTACAAGAAATATTTTGTTCTTAAAATTGCCAATTAATTTATAATATTTTCTTGTTGCAACTCTTTGATTTATTTTAGAGAATTTCTATCCTTTTTGTAAGGGATTTTGAGAGTTTATGTAATTAGACTCCGGTGAGTCTAAGGGGGAAGTTAGATAGCTTTTAGTGAAGCTAGAGAGGATTAGCTTATTGTAAAGCTAAGTTTGTTGCTTTGAGTAAAGCAATTAGAGAGTGAAGAGTTGGCCTAGTTGTTTCGCTTCGAGTGAAGTAAGGTGTTTATTGTAATTGTAACTAATTGCCTTAAACATAGTGAAGTTGTTAGAAATCCCAAGTGGTCGTGGTTTTTCCTTTTGTTTAGGCCCAAAAGGTTTCCACGTAAAATCGTGCGTCTCTCTTATTATTTTGCTCTTAGTTTAAGCTTTATTTATTTTGAATAATTCCGCAAAAACAGGGCACAATCGCTTAAACTTGCAACAACAACAATTCACCCCCCCCCTCTTGTTGCTGTTCCCGTTCCTAATTGAATCAACAAAATCCAACACTTGCTTTAGTCTCTGTTTGTGGTGACATAAGTCCCTCCCTACAAATTTTATTTTTAATTTTTTACAACAAAGCAACAAGGTCTACTCGACATAAATTCGGCCTTAAGAAAACCTTTTACAGGAATCTTTCATAAAATTCTCAATTAATATTATCAACTAATCAAAATGGTTACTTTATGCGCAAAAGTGCAAAAAACGCTTAAAAACCCTAAAAATCGCAACATTACACGTAATTTCTAGCATATGACTATGATTTTCAATTCTAACCACTTCAACACAATAATATATACCAAAAAGTGTTGTGTGCCAAGTTTCGTGCAAAACAAACCAAGTTGGAGTAACTTTATGCGCAAAAGTGCAAAAAACGCTTAAAAACCCTTAAAAACGCAACGTAACACGTAATTTCTAGCATATGACTATAATTTTCAATTCTAACCACTTCTAAACAATAATATGAACCAAATAGTGTTGTGTGTCAAGTTTCGTGCTAAGCAAACCAAGTTTGAGCTACTTTATGCGCAAAAGTGCAAAAAACGCTTAAAACCCCTTAAAAATGCAACGTAACACGTAATTTCTAGCATATGACTATAATTTTTAATTCTAACAACCTCAAAACAATAATATATACCAAATAGTGTTGTGTGAAAAGTTTCGTGCAAAACAAAGCAAGTTTGAGCTACTATATGCGCAAAAGTTCCAAAAACGCTTAAAAACCCTTAAAATCGAAACTTAACACGTAATTTGTAGCATATGACTATGATTTTCAATTCTAACCACTTCAACACAATAATAGATACCAAATAGTGTTGTGCGCCAAGTTTGGTGGAAAACAAACCATGCTTGAGCCACTTTATTCGCAAAAGGGCCAAAAACCATTTAAAACCTTTAAAATCGAAACTTAACACGTAATTTGTAGTATATGACATTGATTTTCAATTCTAACCACTTCAACACAATAAGATATACTAATAGTTTTGTGTGCCATGTTTCGTGCAAAACAAACTATGTTTAATCTAGTTTATGCGTAAAATTGCCAAAAACGCTTAAAAACCCTTAAAATCGCAACTTAACACGTAATTTCAAGCATATGACAATGATTTTCAATTCTAACTACTTCAAAAAAATAATATATACCAAAAAGGGTAGTGTGCCATGTTTCGTGCAAAACAAACCATGTTTGAGTTAGTTTATGCGCAAAAGTGCAAAAAATGCTAAAAAACCCTTAAAATCGCAACATTACACGTAATTTCTAGCATATGACTATGATTTTCAATTCTAACCACTTCAACACAATACTATATACCAAAAAGTTTTGTGTGCCAAGTTTTCGTGCAAAACAAACTAAGTTTGAGCTACTTTATGAGCAAAAGTGCAAAAAACGGTTAAAAATCCTTAAAATCGCAACGTAACACGTAATTTCTAGCATATGACTATAATTTTCAATTCTAACCACTTCAACACAATAACATATACCAACTAGTGTTGTGTGCCAAGTTTCGTGCAAAACAAACCATGCTTGAGCCACTTTATTCGCAAAATGGCCAAAAACCATTTAAAACCTTTAAAATCGAAACTTAATACGTAATTTGTAGTATATGACAATGATTTTCAATTCTAATCACTTCAACACAATAAGATATACTAATAGTTTTGTATGCCATGTTTCGTGCAAAACAAACTACGTTTAATCTAGTTTATGCGCAAAATTGCCAAAAACGCTTAAAAAACCTTAAAATCGCAACTTAACACTTAATTTCTAGCATATGACAATGATTTTCAATTATAAACACATCAAAACAATAATATATACCAAAAAGGGTAGTGTGCCATGTTTCGTGCAAAACAATCTAAGTTTGAGTTACTTTATGCGCAAAAGTTCAAAAAACGCTTAAAAACCCTTAAAATCGAAACATTACACGTAATTTCTAGCATATGACTATGATTTTCAATTCTAACCACTTCAACACAATACTATATACCAAAAAGTTTTGTGTGCCAAGTTTCGTGCAAAACAAACCATGTTTGAGCTACTTTATGCGCAAAAGTGCAAAAAACGCTTAAAAATCCTGAAAATCGCAACGTATCACGTAATTTCTAGCATATGACTATAATTTTCAATTCTAACCACTTCAACACAGTAATATATACCAAATAGTGTTGTGTGCCAAGTTTCGTGCAAACCAAACCAAGTTTGAGCTACTTTGTGGGCAAAAGCACCAAAAACGCTTAAAAACCATTAAAATCGCAACTTAACACGTAATTTCTTGCATATGACTATGATTTTCAATTCTAACCACTTCTACACAATAATATATACCAAATAGTGTTGTGAGCCATGTTTTGTACAAAACAAAGCATGCTTGAGCCACTTTATTCGCAAAAGGGCCAAAAACCATTTAAAACCTTTAAAATCGCAACTTAACACGTAATTTGTAGTATATGACAATGATTTTCAATTCTAACCACTTCAACACAATAATATATACTAATAGTTTTGTGTGCCAAGTTTCGTGCAAAAAAAACTATGTTTAATCTAGTTTATGCGCAAAATTGCCAAAAACGCTTAAAAACCCTTAAAATCGCAACTTAACACGTAATTTCTAGCATATGAGTATGATTTTCAATTCTAACCGCTTTAACACAATAATATATACCAAATTGTGTTGTGTGCCAAGTTTCGTGCAAAATAAACCATGTTTGAGCTTCTTTATCCGCAAAAGAGCCAGAAAAGCTTTAAAACTTTTAAAATCGCAACTTAACAAGTAATTTGTAGCATATGACTACGATTTTCAATTTTAACCACTTCAACACAATAATATATACCAATAGTGTTGTGTGCCAAGTTTCATGCCTAAAAAACCATGTTTAAGCTACTTAATGCGCAAAAGTGAAAAAAACACTTAAAAACCCTTAAAATTGCAACTTAACACGTAATTTGTCGCATATGACTATGATTTTCAATTCTAACCAGTTCAACACAATAATATATATGTAAAATAGTGTTGTGTGCCATGTTTCGTGCAAAACAAACCATGTTTGAGCTACTTTATGCGCAAAAGTGCAAAAAACACTTAAAAACCCTTAAAATCGCAACTTAACACGTAATTTCTAGCATGTGACTATGATTTTAAAGTCTAACCACTTCAAAACAATAATATATACCAAATAGAGTTGTGTGCCAAGTTTCGTGCAAAACAAACCGAGTTTGAGCTACTTTGTGCGCAAAAGGGTCAAAAACGCTTAAAAAACATTAATATCGCAACTTTACACGTAATATATACCGAAAAGTGCCAAAATGTTTCGTAGCATATGACAATGATTTTCAATTCTAACCTCTTCAACACAATAATATATACCGAAAAGTGTTGTGTGCCAAGTTTCGTGTAAAACAAACTATGTTTAATCTAGTTTATGCACAAAATTGCCAAAAACGCTTAAAAACCCTCAAAAACGCAACTTAACACGTAATTTCTAGCATATGACAATGATTTTCAATTCTAACCACTTCAAAAAAATAATATATACCAAAAAGCGTTGTGTGCCAAGTTTCGTGCATAATAAACCAAGCTTGAGCTACTTTATGCGCAAAAGTGCAAAAAACGCTTTAAAATCCTTAAAAGCGCAACGTAACACGTAATTTCTAGCATATGACTATAATTTACAATTCTAACCACTTCAACACAATAATATATAGCAAATAGTGTTGTGTGCCAAGTTTCGTGCAAAACAAACCAAGTTTGAGCTACTTTATGCGCAAAAGTGCAAAAAACGCTTAAAAATCCTGAAAATCGCAACGTAACACGTAATTTCTAGCATATGACTATAATTTTCAATTCTAACCACTTCAACACAATAATATATACCAAATAGTGTTGTGTGCCAAGTTTCGTGCAAACCAAACCAAGTTTGAGCTACTTTGTGGGCAAAAGCACCAAAAACGCTTAAAAACCATTAAAATCGCAACTTAACACGTAATTTCTTGCATATGACTATGATTTTAAATTCTAACCACTTCTACACAATAATATATACCAAATAGTGTTGTGAGCCAAGTTTTGTACAAAACAAACCATGCTTGAGCCACTTTATTCGCAAAAGGGCCAAAAACCATTTAAAACCTTTAAAATCGCAACATAACACGTAATTTGTAGTATATGACAATGATTTTCAATTCTAACCACTTCAACACAATAATATATACTAATAGTTTTGTGTGCCAAGTTTCGTGCAAAAAAAACTATGTTTAATCTAGTTTATGCGCAAAATTGCCAAAAACGCTTAAAAACCCTTAAAATCGCAACTTAAGACGTAATTTCTAGCATATGAGTATGATTTTTAATTCTAACCACTTCAACACAATAATATATTCCAAATAGAGTTGTGTGCCAAGTTTCGTGCAAAACAAACCAAGTTAAAGCTACTTTGTGCGCAAAAGTGCCAAAAACGCTTAAAAACCATTAAAATCGCAACTTAACACGTAATTTCTTGCATATGACTATGATTTTCAATTCTAACCACTTCAACACAATAATATATACCAAATAGTGTTGTGCGTCAAGTTTCGTGCAAAACAAACCATGTTTGAGCTACTTTATCCGCAAAAGGGCCAAAAATGCTTTAAAACCTTTAAAGTCGCAACTAAACACGTAATTTGTAGCATATGACAATGATTTTCAATTCTAACAACTTCAACACAATACTATATTCCAAAAAGGCTTGTGTGCCAAGTTTCGTGTAAAACAAACTATGTTTAATCTAGTTTATGCACAAAATTGCCAAAAACGCTTAAAAACCCTTAAAAACGCAACTTAACA
This sequence comes from Amaranthus tricolor, assembly GCF_026212465.1. Lineage (NCBI taxonomy): Eukaryota > Viridiplantae > Streptophyta > Magnoliopsida > Caryophyllales > Amaranthaceae > Amaranthus > Amaranthus tricolor. The sequence continues at coordinate 21,194,381 of NC_080053.1, forward strand.
CGTAATTTCTAGAATATGACAATGATTTTCAATTCTAACCACTTCAAAAAAATAATATATACCAAAAAGCGTTGTGTGCCAAGTTTCGTGCAAAATAAACCAAGCTTGAGCTACTTTATGCGCAAAAGTGCAAAAAACGCTTTAAAATCCTTAAAAGCGCAACGTAACACGTAATTTCTAGCATATGACTATAATTTACAATTCTAACCACTTCAACACAATAATATATAGCAAATAGTGTTGTGTGCCAAGTTTCGTGCAAAACAAACCAAGTTTGAGCTACTTTATGCGCAAAAGTGCGAAAAACGCTTAAAAATCCTGAAAATCGCAACGTAACACGTAATTTCTAGCATATGACTATAATTTTCAATTCTAACCACTTCAACACAATAATATATACCAAATAGTGTTGTGTGCCAAGTTTCGTGCAAACCAAACCAAGTTTGAGCTACTTTGTGGGCAAAAGCACCAAAAACGCTTAAAAACCATTAAAATCGCAACTTAACACGTAATTTCTTGCATATGACTATGCTTTTCAATTCTAACCAATTCTACACAATAATATATACCAAATAGTGTTGTGAGCCAAGTTTTGTACAAAACAAAGCATGCTTGAGGCACTTTATTCGCAAAAGGGCCAAAAACCATTTAAAACCTTTAAAATCGCAACTTAACACGTAATTTTTAGTATATGACAATGATTTTCAATTCTAACCACTTCAACACAATAATATATACTAATAGTTTTGTGTGCCAAGTTTCGTGCAAAAAAAAACTATGTTTAATCTAGTTTATGCGCAAAATTGCCAAAAACGCTTAAAAACCCTTAAAATCGCAACTTAACACGTAATTTCTAGCATATGAGTATGATTTTTAATTCTAACCACTTCAACACAATAATATATTCCAAATAGAGTTGTGTGCCAAGTTTCGTGCAAAACAAACCAAGTTAAAGCTACTTTGTGCGCAAAAGTGCCAAAAACGCTTAAAAACCATTAAAATCGCAACTTAACACGTAATTTCTTGCATATGACTATGATTTTCAATTCTAACCACTTCAACACAATAATATATACCAAATAGTGTTGTGCGTCAAGTTTCGTGCAAAACAAACCATGTTTGAGCTACTTTATCCGCAAAAGGGCCAAAAATGCTTTAAAACCTTTAAAGTCGCAACTAAACACGTAATTTGTAGCATATGACAATGATTTTCAATTCTAACCACTTCAACACAATACTATATTCCAAAAAGGCTTGTGTGCCAAGTTTCGTGTAAAACAAACTATGTTTAATCTAGTTTATGCACAAAATTGCCAAAAACGCTTAAAAACCCTTAAAAACGCAACTTAACACGTAATTTCTAGCATATGACAATGATTTTCAATTCTAACCACTTCAAAAAAATAATATATACCAAAAAGCGTTGTGTGCCAAGTTTCGTGCAAAAAAAACTATGTTTAATCTAGTTTATGCGCAAAATTGCCAAAAACGTTTAAAAACCCTTAAATCGCAACTTAACACGTAATTTCTAGCATATGAGTATGATTTTTAATTCTAAACCACTTCAACACAATAATATATTCCAAATAGAGTTGTGTGCCAAGTTTCGTGCAAAACAAACCAAGTTAAAGCTACTTTGTGCGCAAAAGTGCCAAAAACGCTTAAAAACCATTAAAATCGCAACTTAACACGTAATTTCTTGCATATGACTATGATTTTCAATTCTAACCACTTCAACACCAATAATATATACCAAATAGTGTTGTGCGTCAAGTTTCGTGCAAAACAAACCATGTTTGAGCTACTTTATCCGCAAAAGGGCCAAAAATGCTTTAAAACCTTTAAAGTCGCAACTAAACACGTAATTTGTAGCATATGACAATGATTTTCAATTCTAACCACTTCAACACAATACTATATTCCAAAAAGGCTTGTGTGCCAAGTTTCGTGTAAAACAAACTATGTTTAATCTAGTTTATGCACAAAATTGCCAAAAACGCTTAAAAACCCTTAAAAACGCAACTTAACACGTAATTTCTAGCATATGACAATGATTTTCAATTCTAACCACTTCAAAAAAATAATATATACCAAAAAGCGTTGTGTGCCAAGTTTCGTGCAAAAAAAACTATGTTTAATCTAGTTTATGCGCAAAATTGCCAAAAACGTTTAAAAACCCTTAAAATCGCAACTTAACACGTAATTTCTAGCATATGAGTATGATTTTTAATTCTAACCACTTCAACACAATAATATATTCCAAATAGAGTTGTGTGCCAAGTTTC
>NC_080053.1:21196765-21271333 GCF_026212465.1 Amaranthus tricolor
TGTCAAGTTTCGTGCAAAACAAACCAAGTATGAGCTACTATATGAGCAAAAGTGAAAAAAACGCTTAAAAACCCTTAAAAATCGAAACTTAACACGTAATTTGTAGCATATGACTATGATCTCCAATTCTAACCACTTCAACACAATAATATATACCAAATAGTGTTGCTTGCAAAGTTTCGTACAAAACAAACCATGTTTGAGCTATTTTATGCGCAAAAGTGCCAAAAATGCTTAAAAACCCTTAAAATCACAACTTAACACGTAATTTGTAGCATATGACTATGATTTTCAATTCTAACCACTTCAACACAATAATATATACCAATTAGTGTTGTGTGCAAAGTTTCGTGCAAAACAAACCATGTTTGAGCTACTTTATGCGCAAAAGTGCCAAAAATGCTTAAAAACCCTAAAAATCGCAACTTAACACGTAATTTGTAGCACTTGACTATGATTTTAAATTCTAATGACTTCAACACAATAATATGTACCAAATAGTGTTTTGTGGCAAGTTTCGTGCAAAACAAACCACGTTTGAGCTACTTTATGCGCAAAAGTGCCAAAAACGATGTAAAACCTTTAAAATAGCAACTTAACACTTAATTTCTAGTGTATGACTATGATTTTCAATTTTAACCACTTCAACACAATAATATATACCAAATAGTGCAGTGTGCCAAGTTTCGTGCAAAACAAAGCAAGTTTGAGCTACATTATGAGCAAAAGTGCAAAAGACGCTTAAAAACCCTGAAAATCGCAACTTAGCACGTAATTTGTAAGATATGACTATGATTATAATTCTAACCACTTCAACACAATAATATATTCCAAATAGTGTTGTGTGCAAAGTTTCGTGCAAAACAAACCATGTTTGTGATACTTTTTACGCAAAAGTGCCAAAAATGCTTAAAAACCCTTAAAATCGCAACTTCACACGTAATTTGTAGCATATGACTATGATTTTAAATGCTAACAACTTCAACACAATAATATATACCAAATAGTGTTGTGTGCAAAGTTTCATGCAAAACAAACCAAGTTTGAGATACTTTATGAGAAAAAAGTGCAAAAAACGCTTAAAAACCCTGAAAATCGCAACTTAACACGTAATTTGTTGCATATGACTATGATTTTAAATTCTCACTACTTCAACACAATAATATATACCAAATAGTGTTGTGTACAAAGTTTCGTGCAAAACAAACCAAGTTTGAGCTACTTTATGCGCAAAAGTGCCAAAAACGCTATAAAACCTTTGAAATAGCAAATTAACACTTAATTTCTAGCATATGGCTAAGATTTTACATTCTAACCACTTCAACACAATAATATATTCCAAATAGTGTTGTGTGCCAAGTTTCGTGCAAAACAAACCAAGTATGAGCTACTATATGAGCAAAAGTGAAAAAAAACGCTTAAAAACCCTTAAAATCGAAACTTAACACGTAATTTGTAGCATATAACTATGATTTCCAGTTCTAACCACTTCAACACAATAATATATACCAAATAGTGTTGCTTGCAAAGTTTCGTACAAAACAAACCACGTTTGAGCTATTTTATGCGCAAAAGTGCCAAAAATGCTTAAAAACCCTTAAAATCACAACTTAACACGTAATTTGTAGCATATGACTATGATTTTCAATTCTAACCACTTCAACACAATAATATATACCAATTAGTGTTGTGTGCAAAGTTTCATGCAAAACAAACCATGTTTGTGATACTTTATACGCAAAAGTGCCAAAAATGCTTAAAAACCCTTAAAATCGCAACTTCACACGTAATTTGTAGCATATGACTATGATTTTAAATTCTAACTACTTCAACACAATAATATATACCAAATAGTGTTGTGTGCAAAGTTTCATGCAAAACAAACCAAGTTTGAGCTACTTTATGCGCAAAAGTGCCAAAAACGCTATAAAACCTTTGAAATAGCGAATTAACACTTAATTTCTAGCATATGGCTAAGATTTTCAATTCTAACCACTTCAACACAATAATATATACCAAAAAGCGTTTTGCGGCAAGTTTCGTGCAAAACAAACTAAGTTTGAGCTACTTTATGAGCAAAAGTGCAAAATACGCTTAAAAACCTTGAAAATAGCAAATTAACAGCTAATTTGTAGCATATGACTATGATTTTCAATTCTAACCACTTCAACACAATAATATATTCCAAATAGTGTTGTGTGCCAAGTTTCGTGCAAAACAAACCAAGTATGAGCTACGATATGAGCAAAAGTGAAAAAAACGCTTAAAAACCCTTAAAATCGAAACTTAACACGTAATTTGTAGCATATGACTATGATTTCCAATTCTAACCACTTCAACACAATAATATATACCAAATAGTGTTGCTTGCAAAGTTTCGTACAAAACAAACCATGTTTGAGCTATTTTATGCGCAAAAGTGCCAAAAATTCTTAAAAACCTTTAAAATCACAACTTAACACGTAATTTGTAGCATATGACTATGATTTTCAATTCTAACCACTTCAACACAATAATATATACCAAATAGTGTTGTGTGCAAAGTTTCGTGCAAAACAAACCATGTTTGAGCTACTTTATGCGCAAAAGTGCCAAAAATGCTTAAAAACACTAAAAACCGCAACTTAACACGTAATTTGTAGCACTTGACTATGATTATAAATTATAATGACTTCAACACAATAATATGTACCAAATAGTGTTTTGTGGCAAGTTTCGTGCAAAACAAACCACGTTTGAGCTACTTTATGCGCAAATGTGCCAAAAACGCTGTAAAACCTTTAAAATAGCAACTTAACACTTAATTTCTAGTGTATAACTATGATTTTCAATTTTAAGCACTTCAACCCTATAATATATACCAAATAGTGCAGTGTGCCAAGTTTCGTGCAAAACAAAGCAAGTTTGAGCTATATTATGAGCAAAAGTGCAAAAAACGCTTAAAAACCCGGAAAATCGCAACATAACACGTAATTTGTAAGATATGACTATGATTTTAATTCTAACCACTTCAACACAATAATATATTCCAAATAGTGTTGTGTGCAAAGTTTCATGCAAAACAAACCAAGTTAGAGCTACTTTATGAGAAAAAGTGCAAAAAAACGCTTAAAAACCCTGAAAATCGCAACTTAACACGTAATTTGTAGCATATGACTATGATTTTAAATTCTCACTACTTCAACACAATAATATATACCAAATAGTGTTGTGTACAAAGTTTCGTGCAAAACAAACCAAGTTTGAGATACTTTATGTGCAAAAGTGCCAAAAACGCTATAAAACCTTTGAAATAGCAAATTAACACTTAATTTCTAGCATATGACTATGATTTTCAATTCTAACCACTTCAACACAATAATATATACCAAAAAGCGTTTTGCGGCAAGTTTCGTGCAAAACAAACTAAGTTTGAGCTACTTTATGAGCAAAAGTGCAAAATACGCTTAAAAACCCTGAAAATAGCAACATAACACGTAATTTGTAGCATATGACTATGATTTTCAATTCTAACCACTTCAACATAATAATATATTCCAAATAGTGTTGTGTGCCAAGTTTCGTGCAAAATAAACCAAGTATGAGCTACTATATGAGCAAAAGTGAAAAAAACGCTTAAAAACCCTTAAAATCGAAACTTAACACGTAATTTGTAGCATATGACTATGATTTCCAATTCTAACCACTTCAACACAATAATATATACCAAATAGTGTTGCTTGCAAAGTTTCGTACAAAACAAACCATGTTTGAGCTATTTTATGCGCAAAAGTGCCAAAAATGCTTAAAAACCCTTAAAATCACAACTTAACACGTAATTTGTAGCATATGACTATGATTTTCAATTCTAACCACTTCAACACAATAATATATACCAAATAGTGTTGTGTGCAAAGTTTCGTGCAAAACAAACCATATTTGAGCTACTTTAATCGCAAAAGTGCCAAAAATGCTTAAAAACCCTAAAAATCGCAACTTAACACGTAATTTGTAGCACTTGACTATGATTTTAAATTCTAATGACTTCAACACAATAATATGTACCAAATAGTGTTTTGTGGCAAGTTTCGTGCAAAACAAACCACGTTTGAGCTACTTTATGCGCAAAAGTGCCAAAAACGCTATAAAACCTTTAAAATAGCAACTTAACACTTAATTTCTAGTGTATGACTATGATTTTCAATTTTAACCACTTCAACACAATAATATATACCAAATAGTGCAGTGTGCCAAGTTTCGTGCAAAACAAAGCAAGTTTGAGCTACATTATGAGCAAAAGTGCAAAAAACGCTTAAAAACCATGAAAATCGCTACTTAACACGTAATTTGTAAGATATGACTATGATTTTAATTCTAACCACTTCAACACAATAATATATTCCAAATAGTGTTGTGTACAAAGTTTCGTGCAAAACAAACCATGTTTGTGCTACTTTATACGCAAAAGTGCCAAAAATGCTTAAAAACCCTTAAAATCGCAACTTCACACGTAATTTGTAGCATATGACTATGATTTTAAATTCTCACTACTTCAACACAATAATATATACCAAATAGTGTTGTGTACAAAGTTTCGTGCAAAACAAACCAAGTTTGAGATACTTTATGCGCAAAAGTGCCAAAAACGCTATAAAACCTTTGAAATAGCAAATTAACACTTAATTTCTAGCATATGACTATGATTTTCAATTCTAACCACTTCAACACAATAATATATACCAAAAAGCGTTTTGCGGCAAGTTTCGTGCAAAACAAACTAAGTTTGAGCTACTTTATGAGCAAAAGTGCAAAATACGCTTAAAAACCCTGAAAATAGCAACTTAACACGTAATTTATAGCTTATGACTATGATTTTCAATTTTAACCACTTCAACACAATAATATATTCCAAATGGTGTTGTGTGCCAAGTTTCGTGCAAAACAAACCAAGTATGAGCTACTATATGAGCAAAAGTGAAAAAAACGCTTGAAAACCCTTAAAATCGAAACTTAACACGTAATTTGTAGCATATGACTATGATTTCCAATTCTAACCACTTCAACACAATAATATATACCAAATAGTGTTGCTTGCAAAGTTTCGTACAAAATAAACCATCTTTGAGCTATTTTATGCGCAAAAGTGCCAAAAATGCTTAAAAACCCTTAAAATCACAACTTAACACGTAATTTGTAGCATATGACTATGATTTTCAATTCTAACCACTTCAACACAATAATATATACCAAATAGTGTTGTGTGCAAAGTTTCGTGCAAAACAAACCATATTTGAGCTACTTTAATCGCAAAAGTGCCAAAAATGCTTAAAAACCCTAAAAATCGCAACTTAACACGTAATTTGTAGCACTTGACTATGATTTTAAATTCTAATGACTTCAACACAATAATATGTACCAAATAGTGTTTTGTGGCAAGTTTCGTGCAAAACAAACCACGTTTGAGCTACTTTATGCGCAAAAGTGCTAAAAAGCGCTGTAAAACCTTTAAAATAGCAACTTAACACTTAATTTCTAGCGTATGACTATGATTTTCAATTCTAACCACTTCAACACAATAAAATATACCAAATAGTGTTGTGTGCAAAGTTTCGTGCAAAACAAAACATGTTTGAGCTACTTTATGCGCAAAAGTGCCAAAAATGCTTAAAAACCCTAAAAATCGCAACTTAACACGTAATTTGTAGCACTTGACTATGATTTTAAATTCTAATAACTTAAACACAATAATATGTACCAAATAGTGTTTTGTGGCAAGTTTCGTGCAAAACAAACCACGTTTGAGCTACTTTATGCGCAAAAGTGCCAAAAAGCTTTAAAATAGCAACTTAACACTTAATTTCTAGCGTATGACTATGATTTTAAATTTTAACCACTTCAACACAATAATATATACCAAATAGTGCAGTGTGCCAAGTTTCGTGCAAAACAAAGCAAGTTTGTGCTACTTTATGAGAAAAAGTGCAAAAAACGCTTAAAAACCCTGAAAATCGCAACTTAACACGTAATTTGTAGTATATGACTATGATTTTAAATTCTCACTACTTCAACACAATAATATATACCAAATAGTGTTGTGTACAAAGTTTCGTGCAAAACAAACCAAGTTTGAGCTACTTTATGAGCAAAAGTGCAAAATACGCTTAAAAACCCTGAAAATAGCAACTTAACACGTAATTTATAGCGTATGACTATGATTTTCAATTTTAACCACTTCAACACAATAATATATTCCAAATAGTGTTGTGTGCCAAGTTTCGTGCAAAACAAACCAAGTATGAGCTACTATATGAGCAAAAGTGAAAAAAATGCTTAAAAACCCTTAAAATCGAAACTTAACACGTAATTTGTAGCATATCACTATGATTTCCAATTCTAACCACTTCAACACAATAATATATACCAAGTAGTGTTGCTTGCAAAGTTTCGTACAAAACAAACCATGTTTGAGCTATTTTATTTGCAAAAGTGCCAAAAATGCTTAAAAACCCTTAAAATCACAACTTAACACGTAATTTGTAGCATATGACTATGATTTTCAATTCTAACTACTTCAACACAATAATATGTACCAAATAGTGTTGTGTGCAAAGTTTCGTGCAAAACAAACCATGTTTGAGCTACTTTATGCGCAAAAGTGCCAAAAATGCTTAAAAACACTAAAAATCGCAACTTAACACGTAATTTGTAGCACTTGACTATGATTTTAAATTCTAATGACTTCAACACAATAATATGTACCAAATAGTGTTTTGTGGCAAGTTTCGTGCAAAACAAACCACGTTTGAGCTACTTTATGCGCAAAAGTGCCAAAAAGCGCTGTAAAACCTTTAAAATAGCAACTTAACACTTAATTTCTAGCGTATGACTATGATTTTCAATTCTAACCACTTCAACACAATAATATATACCAAATAGTGTTGTGTGCAAAGTTTCGTGCAAAACAAACCATGTTTGAGCTACTTTATGCGCAAAAGTGCCAAAAATGCTTAAAAACCCTAAAAATCGCAACTTAACACGTAATTTGTAGCACTTGACTATGATTTTAAATTCTAATAACTTCAACACAATAATATGTACCAAATAGTGTTTTGTGGCAAGTTTCGTGCAAAACAAACCACGTTTGAGCTACTTTATGCGCAAAAGTGCCAAAAACGCTGTAAAACCTTTAAAATAGCAACTTAACACTTAATTTCTAGCGTATGACTATGATTTTCAATTTTAACCACTTCAACACAATAATATATACCAAATAGTGCAGTGTGCCAAGTTTCGTGCAAAACAAAGCAAGTTTTAGCTTCATTATGAGCAAAAGTGTAAAAAACGCTTAAAAACCCTGAAAATCGCAACATAACACGTAATTTGTAACATATGACTATGATTTTAATTCTAACCACTTCAACACAATAATATATTCCAAATAGTGTTGTGTGCAAAGTTTCGTGCAAAACAAACCATGTTTGTGATACTTTATGAGAAAAAGCGCAAAAAACGCTTAAAAACCCTGAAAATCGCAACTTAACACGTAATTTGTAGCATATGACTAAGATTTTATATTCTCACTACTTCAACACAATAATATATACCAAATAGTGTTGTGTGCAAAGTTTCGTGCAAAACAAACCAAGTTTGAGCTAATTTATGCGCAAAAGTGCCAAAAACGCTATAAAACCTTTGAAATAGCAAATTAACCCTTAATTTCTAGCATATGACTAGGATTTTCAATTCTAACCACTTCAACACAATAGTATATACCAAAAAGCGTTTTGCGGCAAGTTTCGTGCAAAACAAACTAAGTTTGAGCTACATTATGAGCAAAAGTGCAAAATACGCTTAAAAACCCTGAAAATAGCAACTTAACATGTAATTTGTAGCATATGACTATGATTTTCAAATCTTACCACTTCAACACAATCATATATTCCAAATAGTGTTGTGTGCCAAGTTTCGTGCAAAACAAACCAAGTATGAGCTACTATATGAGCAAAAGTGAAAAAAACGCTTAAAAACCCTTAAAATCGAAACTTAACACGTAATTTTTAGCATATGACTATGATTTCCAATTCTAACCACTTCAACACAATAATATATACCAAATAGTGTTGCGTGCAAAGTTTCGTACAAAACAAACCATGTTTGAGCTATTTTATGCGCAAAAGTGCAAAAAATGCTTAAAAACACTAAAAATCGCAACTTAACACGTAATTTGTAGCACTTGACTATGATTTTAAATTCTAATGACTTCAACACAATAATATGTACCAAATAGTGTTTTGTGGCAAGTTTCGTGCAAAACAAACCACGTTTGAGCTACTTTATGCGCAAAAGTGCCAAAAACGCTGTAAAACCTTTAAAATAGCAACTTAACACTTAATTTATAGTGTATGACTATGATTTTCAATTTTAACCACTTCAACAAAATAATATATACCAAAAAGTGCAGTGTGCCAAGTTTCGTGCAAAACAAAGCAAGTTTGAGCTACATTATGAGCAAAAGTGCAAAAAACGCTTAAAAACCCTGAAAATCGCAACTTAACACGTAATTTGTAAGATATGACTATGATTTTAATTCTAACCACTTCAACACAATAATATATTCCAAATAGTGTTGTGTGCAAAGTTTCGTGCAAAACAAACCATGTTTGTGATACTTTATACGCAAAAGTGCCAAAAATGCTTAAAAACCCTTAAAATCGCAACTTCACACGTAATTTGTAGCATATGACTATGATTTTAAATTCTAACTACTTCAACACAATAATATATACCAAATAGTGTTGTGTGCAAAGTTTCATGCAAAACAAACCAAGTTTGAGCTACTTTATGAGAAAAAGTGCAAAAAACGCTTAAAAACCTTGAAAATCGCAACTTAACACGTAATTTGTAGCATATGACTATGATTTTAAATTCTCACTACTTCAACACAATAATATATACCAAATAGTGTTGTGTACAAAGTTTCGTGCAAAACAAACCAAGTTTGAGTTACTTTATGCGCAAAAGTGCCAAAAACGCTATAAAACCTTTGAAATAGCAAATTAACACTTAATTTTTAGCATATGACTAGGATTTTCAATTCTAACCATTTCAACACAATAATATATACCAAAAAGCGTTTTGCGGCATGTTTCGTGCAAAACAAACCAAGTTTGAGCTACTATATGAGCAAAAGTGAAAAAAACGCTTAAAAACCCTTAAAATCGAAACTTAACACGTAATTTGTAGCATATGACTATGATTTCCAATTCTAACCACTTCAACACAATAATATATACCAAATAGTGTTGCTTGCAAAGTTTCGTACAAAACAAACCATGTTTGAGCTATTTTATGCGCAAAAGTGCCAAAAATGCTTAAAAACCCTTAAAATCACAACTTAACACGTAATTTGTAGCATATGACTATGATTTTCAATTCTAACCACTTCAACACAATAATATATACTAATTAGTGTTGTGTGCAAAGTTTCGTGCAAAACAAACCATGTTTGAGCTACTTTATGCGCAAAAGTGCCAAAAATGCTTAAAAACCCTAAAAATCGCAACTTAACACGTAATTTGTAGCACTTGACTATGATTTTAAATTCTAATGACTTCAACACAATAATATGTACCAAATAGTGTTTTGTGGCAAGTTTCGTGCAAAACAAACCACGTTTGAGCTACTTTATGCGCAAAAGTGCCAAAAACGCTGTAAAACCTTTAAAATAGCAACTTAACACTTAATTTCTAGTGTATGACTATGATTTTCAATTTTAACCACTTCAACACAATAATATATACAAAATAGTGCAGTGTGCCAAGTTTCGTGCAAAACAAAGCAAGTTTGAGCTACATTATGAGCAAAAGTGCAAAAAACGCTTAAAAACCCTGAAAATCGCAACATAACACGTAATTTGTAAGATATGACTATGATTTTAATTCTAACCACTTCAACACAATAATATATTCCAAATAGTGTTGTGTGAAAAGTTTCATGCAAAACAAACCAAGTTTGAGCTACATTATGAGAAAAAGTGCAAAAAACGCTTAAAAACCTTAAAAATCGCAACTTAACACGTAATTTGTAGCATATGACTATGATTTTAAATTCTCACTACTTCAACACAATAATATATACCAAATAGTGTTGTGTACAAAGTTTCGTGCAAAACAAACCAAGTTTGAGATACTTTATGCGCAAAAGTGCCAAAAACGCTATAAAACGTTTGAAATAGCAAATTAACACTTAATTTCTAGCATATGACTATGATTTACAATTCTAACCACTTCAACACAATAATATATACCAAAAAGCGTTTTGCGGCAAGTTTCGTGCAAAACAAACTAAGTTTAACTTGGTTTGTTTATCACGCAACTTGGCACACAACACTATGAGGTATATATTATTGTGTTGAAGTGTTTAGAATTGAAAATAAAAGTCATATGCTAGAAATTACGTGTTGAATTGTGATTTTATGCTTTTGTAAGCTTTTTTGGCACTTTAGCGCATAAAGTAGCTCAAACTTCGTTTATTTTGCACGCAACTTGGCACACAACACTATTAGGTATATATGATTGTGTTGAAGTGGTTAGAATTAAAAATCATAGTCATCTTCTAGAAATTACGTATTAAGTAGCGATTTTATGCGTTTTTAAGCTTTTTCGGCACTTTCGCGCATAAAGTAGCTTAAACTTTTTTTGTTTTGCACGCAACTTGACACACAACACTATTTGGTATATATTATTGTGTTTCAGTGGTTAGAATTGAAAATCATAGTCATATGCTAGAAATTACGTTTTAAGTTGCGATTTTATGCGTTTTTAAGCTTTCTTGGCACTTTCGCGCATAATGCAGCTCAAACTTGGTTTGTTTTGGACGCAATTTGGTACACAACACTATTTGGTATATATTATTGTGTTGAAGTGGTTAGTATTGAAAGTAATAGTCATATACTAGAAAATAAGTGTTAAGTTGCGATTTTATGCGTTTTTAAGCTTTTTTGGCACTCTCGCACATAAAGTAACTTAAACTTAGTTTTTTTTGCACACAACATGGCACACAACACTCTTTGGTATATATTATTGTGTTGAAGTGGTTAGAATTTATTGCATTTTTCTCTTTTTTGGCACTTTCACGCATAAAGTAGCTCAAACTTGGTTTGTTTATCACGCAACTTGGCACACAACACTATGAGGTATATATTATTGTGTTGAAGTGGTTATAATGGAAAATCATAGTAATCTACTAGAAATTACGTGTTAAGTTGCGATTTTATATGTTTTTAAGCTTTTTTGGCACTTTCGCGCAGAAAGTAGCTTAAACTTGGTTTGTTTTGCACGCAACGTGGCACACAACACTATTTGGTATATATTATTAGGTTGAAGTTGTTAGAATTGTAAATCATAGTCATATGCTAGAAACTACGCGTTAAGATGCGATTATATGCGTTTTTAAGCTTTCTTGGAACTTTTGCGTATAAAGTAGCTCAAACTTGGTTTGTTTTGCACCTAACTTGGCACACAACACTACTTGGTATATATTATTGTATTGAAATGGTTAGAATTGAAAATCATAGTCATATGCTAGAAATTACGTGTTAAGTTGCGATTTTATGCATTTTTAAGCTTTTTTGGCACTTTTGCGCATAAAAAGGCTCAAACGTGGTGTTTTTTTCACGCAATTTGGCACACAACACTATTTGGTATATATTATTGTGTTGAAGTGGTTAGAATTTAAAATCATAATCATGTGCTAGAAATTATGTGTTAAGTTGTGATTTTATGCATTTTTCAGCTTTTTTTGCACTTTCGCCGATAAAGTAGCATAAACTGGGTTTGTTTTGCGCCAAACTAACAACACAACACTATTTGGTGTATATTATTGTGTTGTTGTGGTTAAAATTGAAAATCATAGTCATATGCTAGAAATTACGTGTTAAGTTGCGATTTTATGCGTATTTAAGCTTTTTTGGCACTTTCGCGCATAAAGCAACTCAAACTTAGTTTGTTTTGCACGCAACTTTGCACACAACACTATTTGGTATATATTATTGTGTTGAAGTGTTTAGAATTGAAAATAAAAGTCATATGCTAGAAATTACGTGTTGAATTGTGATTTTATGCTTTTGTAAGCTTTTTTGGCACTTTAGCGCATAAAGTAGCTCAAACTTCGTTTATTTTGCACGCAACTTGGCACACAACACTATTAGGTATATATGATTGTGTTGAAGTGGTTAGAATTAAAAATCATAGTCATCTTCTAGAAATTACGTATTAAGTAGCGATTTTATGCGTTTTTAAGCTTTTTCGGCACTTTCGGGCATAAAGTAGCTTAAACTTTTTTTGTTTTGCACGCAACTTGACACACAACACTATTTGGTATATATTATTGTGTTTCAGTGGTTAGAATTGAAAATCATAGTCATATGCTAGAAATTACGTTTTAAGTTGCGATTTTATGCGTTTTTAAGCTTTCTTGGCACTTTCGCGCATATTGCAGCTCAAACTTGGTTTGTTTTGGACGCAATTTGGTACACAACACTATTTGGTATATATTATTTTGTTGAAGTGATTAGAATTGAAAGTAATAGTCATATACTAGAAAATAAGTGTTAAGTTGCGATTTTATGCGTTTTTAAGCTTTTTTGGCACTCTCGCACATAAAGTAACTTAAACTTGGTTTTTTTTGCACACAACATGGCACACAACACTCTTTGGTATATATTATTGTGTTGAAGTGGTTAGAATTTATTGCATTTTTCTCTTTGTTGGCACTTTCACGCATAAAGTAGCTCAAACTTGGTTTGTTTATCACGCAACATGGCACACAACACTATGAGGTATATATTATTGTGTTGAAGTGGTTATAATGGAAAATCATAGTAATCTACTAGAAATTACGTGTTAAGTTGCGATTTTATATGTTTTTAAGCTTTTTTGGCACTTTCGCGCAGAAAGTAGCTTAAACTTGGTTTGTTTTGCACGCAACGTGGCACACAACACTATTTGGTATATATTATTAGGTTGAAGTTGTTAGAATTGTAAATCATAGTCATATGCTAGAAACTACGCGTTAAGATGCGATTATATGCGTTTTTAAGCTTTCTTGGAACTTTTGCGTATAAAGTAGCTCAAACTTGGTTTGTTTTGCACCTAACTTGGCACACAACACTACTTGGTATATATTATTGTATTGAAATGGTTAGAATTGAAAATCATAGTCATATGCTAGAAATTACGTGTTAAGTTGCGATTTTATGCATTTTTAAGCTTTTTTGGCACTTTTGCGCATAAAAAGGCTCAAACGTGGTGTTTTTTTCACGCAATTTGGCACACAACACTATTTGGTATATATTATTGTGTTGAAGTGGTTAGAATTTAAAATCATAATCATGTGCTAGAAATTATGTGTTAAGTTACGATTTTATGCATTTTTCAGCTTTTTTTGCACTTTCGCCGATAAAGTAGCATAAACTGGGTTTGTTTTGCGCCAAACTAACAACACAACACTATTTGGTGTATATTATTGTGTTGTAGTGGTTAAAATTGAAAATCATACTCATATGCTAGAAATTACGTGTTAAGTTGCGATTTTATGCGTATTTAAGCTTTTTTGGCACTTTCGCGCATAAAGCAACTCAAACTTAGTTTGTTTTGCACGCAACTTTGCACACAACACTATTTGGTATATATTATTGTGTTGAAGTGTTTAGAATTGAAAATAAAAGTCATATGCTAGAAATTACGTGTTGAATTGTGATTTTATGCTTTTGTAAGCTTTTTTGGCACTTTAGCGCATAAAGTAGCTCAAACTTCGTTTATTTTGCACGCAACTTGGCACACAACACTATTAGGTATATATGATTGTGTTGAAGTGGTTAGAATTAAAAATCACAGTCATCTTCTAGAAATTACGTATTAAGTAGCGATTTTATGCGTTTTTAAGCTTTTTCGGCACTTTCGCGCATAAAGTAGCTTAAACTTTTTTTGTTTTGCACGCAACTTGACACACAACACTATTTGGTATATATTATTGTGTTTCAGTGGTTAGAATTGAAAATCATAGTCATATGCTAGAAATTACGTTTTAAGTTGCGATTTTATGCGTTTTTAAGCTTTCTTGGCACTTTCGCGCATAATGCAGCTCAAACTTGGTTTGTTTTGGACGCAATTTGGTACACAACACTATTTGGTATATATTATTTTGTTGAAGTGATTAGAATTGAAAGTAATAGTCATATACTAGAAAATAAGTGTTAAGTTGCGATTTTATGCGTTTTTAAGCTTTTTTGGCACTCTCGCACATAAAGTAACTTAAACTTGGTTTTTTTTGCACACAACATGGCACACAACACTCTTTGGTATATATTATTGTGTTGAAGTGGTTAGAATTTATTGCATTTTTCTCTTTGTTGGCACTTTCACGCATAAAGTAGCTCAAACTTGGTTTGTTTATCACGCAACATGGCACACAACACTATGAGGTATATATTATTGTGTTGAAGTGGTTATAATGGAAAATCATAGTAATCTACTAGAAATTACGTGTTAAGTTGCGATTTTATATGTTTTTAAGCTTTTTTGGCACTTTCGCGCAGAAAGTAGCTTAAACTTGGTTTGTTTTGCACGCAACGTGGCACACAACACTATTTGGTATATATTATTAGGTTGAAGTTGTTAGAATTGTAAATCATAGTCATATGCTAGAAACTACGCGTTAAGATGCGATTATATGCGTTTTTAAGCTTTCTTGGAACTTTTGCGTATAAAGTAGCTCAAACTTGGTTTGTTTTGCACCTAACTTGGCACACAACACTACTTGGTATATATTATTGTATTGAAATGGTTAGAATTTAAAATCATAGTCATATGCTAGAAATTACGTGTTAAGTTGCGATTTTATGCATTTTTAAGCTTTTTTGGCACTTTTGCGCATAAAAAGGCTCAAACGTGGTGTTTTTTTCACGCAATTTGGCACACAACACTATTTGGTATATATTATTGTGTTGAAGTGGTTAGAATTTAAAATCATAATCATGTGCTAGAAATTATGTGTTAAGTTACGATTTTATGCATTTTTCAGCTTTTTTTGCACTTTCGCGCATAAAGTAGCATAAACTGGGTTTGTTTTGTGCCAAACTTACCACACAAGACTATTTGGTGTATATTATTGTGTTGAAGTGGTTAGAATTGAAAAACATAGTCATATGCTAGAAATTACGTGTTAAGTTGCGATTTTATGCGTTTTTAAGCTTTCACGGCACTTTCGCGCATAAAGCAACTCAAACTTGGTTTGTTTTGCACGCAACTTTGCACACAACATTATTTGGTATGTATTATTGTGTTGAAGTGGTTAGAATTGAAAATCATAGTCATATGCTAAAAATTACGTGTTAAGTTGCGATTTTATGCGTATTTAAGCTTTTTTGGCACTTTCGCGCATAAAGTAGCTTAAACTTGGTTTGTTTTGCACGTAACTTGACACACAACACTATTTGGTATATACTATTGTGTTGAAGTGTTTAGAATTGAAAATAAAAGTCATATGCTAGAAATTACGTGTTGAATTGTGATTTTATGCTTTTGTAAGCTTTTTTGGCACTTTAGCTCATAAAGTAGCTCAAACTTGGTTTGTTTTGCACGAAACTTTGCACACAACATTATTTGGTATCTATTATTGTTTTGAAGTGGCTAGTTTTTGTTGGACCTCTTGAGTTTTGATGATGACTACACTTTAGCAAATATGTGTTTAGAGATTGTGTGCAGGTCGATATACGGTCGTGACAATGATCGTTGATAGTACCTATGCCTTAGCTTATGGAAACGTACATGTCAAAAGGTTTCAATTGATGTTAGGAAAAGCATATCGCTTGGGATGTAAAATGGAGACAGCAGATCTACTGTTCCCAAGTTGGATGTTCTAGCTAAACTGAAGTCTGGAGACAGCACACTGTTCCTGAGCTGAAGGTTGACTACGTTGACTAAAAATTCTGGTTATCATATTTTAATTATTATTTTTTAGTTAATGTATTTTAAATTAAATTGTTGCAGTAATAATTTATTAAAGTTATTTGGCAAATCGTTTTTGTTAAAGAAAATGAATTCACGTTTTATTTGTTAAGATCCTTTATTTTAGGATCTATTTTTAGTAAATCCTGGATTTGTTAAAAATAGAATTAACTAACTTTGAATTGGTCTTAGCAAATCTTTCTAACCGGTTTTTATTCCTAAAAATTAGCAAGCAATCATTCCCACTAAGATTAACCGTTTTCTAAAATATAGCATGAAGTTCCAGCCATTAATTTGGGGAACAGGAATTACTAGTGAAGAAACTGCTACTTTAGGGAACAGCGGTTATTAAGGGAACAGCGGTTATTGTTTTTGTACACGTGTGATTTGACTTAATCAAATCTTATGGAAATAACCGTGTGTTTGCTTAATCCACATTACTCCCATGATCTCTTGATAGTGGGATGATGGATTGGATTATTCCATTTTCTTAGGAATATTATTTTCTATAAATTGCAAGTTAATTCCGCTTTTTAAAAAAAGAGAGAAGTAATCCAACGTTTTGTGCTTAAGTGTTTTTCATACGTTTTTGTTGGATTTTACAAGAAATATTTTGTTCTTAAAATTGCCAATTAATTTATAATATTTTCTTGATGCAACTCTTTGATTTATTTTAGAGAATTTCTATCCTTTTTGTAAGGGATTTTGAGAGTTTATGTAATTAGACTCGGGTGAGTCTAAGGGGGAAGTTAGATAGCTTTTAGTGAAGCTAGAGAGGATTAGCTTATTGTAAAGCTAAGTTTGTTGCTTTGAGTAAAGCAATTAGAGAGTGAAGAGTTGGCCTAGTTGTTTTGTTTCGAGTGAAGTAAGGTGTTTATTGTAATTGTAACTAATTGCTTTAAACATAGTGAAGTTTTTAGAAATCCCAAGTGGTCGTGGTTTTTCCTTTTGTTTAGGCCCAAAAGGTTTCCACGTAAAATCGTGCGTCTCTCTTATTATTTAGCTCTTAGTTTAAGCTTTATTTATTTTGAATAATTCCGCAAAAACAGGGCACAATCGCTTAAACTTGCAACAACAACAATTCACCCCCCCTCTTGTTGCTGTTCCCGTTCCTAATTGAATCAACAATTGGTATCAGAGCCCTGTTCCCAGAAGATCAGGAAACCCTGAGGGCAGATTCTGGTGTTCCAGAAAAATGTCAATTATGAACGAGCGAATGGAAGAAGGGTATTCAACTCAAAGACCGCCAATGTTCGATGGAAAATTCTATACATACTGGAAGAATAGGATGGAGATCTTCATCAAAGCGGAAAATTATCAAGTTTGGAGAGTCATAGAAATCGGAGATTTTGAGGTAACCACTACTAACTCCAACAATGAAATTGTTCCCAAACCTATAACCGAATATGAAAAAGAAGATTTTCAGAAAATGGAATTAAATGCTCTTGCTATAAAATTACTTCATTGTGGTCTTGGACCAAACGAGCATAATAGAATTATGGGGTGCAAATCCGCTAAGCAAATTTGGGACCTGCTTGCTGTTACCCATGAGGGAACAAGTGAAGTAAAACGGTCCAAAATTGATTTGTTAATGTCTAAATACGAGAGATTTGTTATGGAGCCAAGAGAAAGTATCCAAGAGATGTTCACTAGGTTCACCAACATAACAAATGAGCTTGTCTCTCTTGGAAGAATAATTCCCACTGATGAACAAGTAAGGAAGATTCTAAGGAGCCTTCCTCAAGATGAGCGCTGGAGGGCCAAGGTTACTGCTATACAAGAGTCCAAAGACTTTACTAAGTTCAATCTAGAGGAGCTGGCTGGTTCCCTAATGACACATGAATTGCATTTGGGAACAGCAGACAGTTCTAGGAACAAGGGACTGGCTCTGGCAGCGGGGGAACAGGACGAATCAGAATGTGATGAAGAAGAGGCTGCTTTGTTGGTACGAAAATTCAAGAAGTTCTTCAGGAACAGCAGGTATGCAAATCAAAGAAACAACAGAGAAAGAAGAAAAAAAAATCTTGAATGCCACAAATGTGGAAGTACCGAACACTTCATCAAGGATTGCCCAACATGGAAGAATGAAAAGGGCAAGGGAAAGACAAGAGATTCAAGAAGACCGTTGAACAAAGAGAATTTTAACAAGACTGACTTTCGTAAGGCCATGATTGCTGCTTGGGGAGAAATTGAAAGTGAGAATGAAACTATTGTTCCCGAAGAAGAGGAGACAGCTAACCTATGTCTCATGGCTACACATAAAGGCAAGGAGAAGCAGGTAAATATTTCTAATTCATTTTCTGACCATTCATTCAATCCAAGTAAAAATGAATTAAAAGAGCTGTTAAAAGAGGCACAAGTTAAACTTGAAAATTGCAATGATAAGTGTCTCAGGTTAGAAAAGGAACTTAAGGTAAGCAAAGACCATGTCTCATACATAAACACCTTTAGACATGATGTCCAAAACAGATTTTTCGGTTTGTTGGACCAAAATATAATCCTAAAGGAAAATATGGAGAGACTTAAGAAGGAAAATGTTATTCTTAACATTGAGCTATCGCAATACAAATTATTAGGCTTAAATGAGGAATTGATAGATGCATCTACTAAAGACTTATGCAATGATTTTCAATATTTAAAAATGAATTCGGAATCCAACCGTAACAACAATAATAATCTTGAATTAAATTCAAGAGAAAAAGGGAAAATCAAAATAACTCCCAAATGGATTCTAGATGCTAAAAGTAAGAAATCACAAGGCCTAAAATATTTTAAGAATAACAAAAGTAAGAAAGCTTACGTTGATCTTCCTAGAGACAGGTACTGTACCTTCTGTGGAAAAGCTGGCCATCTGAAGGAACAGTGCACCAAAAGGGAACAGTATACTGTCTCTAACAGAAACTATGTCGATAACATTCAAATTGATAAATATGATTCATGTAAGATCGACAAGGAACCCAAGAAAGTCTGGGTTCCTATAATTAACAATTAATTATCTTACAGGTCCAAGTGAGGGGGAAGAGCTCATGGTATCTCGACAGTGGGTGTTCCAAGCATATGACGGGTGACAAATCTAAATTTCTCTCACTTGAAGCCTATGATGGGGGAACAGTAACCTTCGGTGACAATATGAAGGGTGAGATAATCGCTAAAGGAAAGGTTGGAAGGTCATGTTCCCACGCCATTGATAATGTATTTTTAGTCGAGAATTTGAAACACAACTTACTCAGCATTTCTCAATTTTGTGATAAGGGTAACTCTGTAAACTTTACTTCTGAAAAGTGCATTATTTCTAGGAACGACACAGGAGACATCATTCTTGAGGGAATCAGAAAAGGGAACACTTATGTGGTGGACCTGGACACTGTTCCCAGAAACAGCCTAACGTGTCTAAGTGTTATAGAAGACGACCCACTTCTTTGGCATAAGCGTCTAGGTCATGCTAGTTATTCATTGATTAATACATTAAGATCTAAAGACCTAGTTAGAGGACTACCAACTATAAAATTCCTTAAGGATGAAATATGTGATCCTTGTGCCAAAGGAAAACAAGTAAGGTCATCTTTTAAACCAAAGAATGTTGTGACCACCTCAAAAACGCTTGAATTATTACATATGGATTTGTGTGGACCTATGAGAATACAAAGCCGTAGTGGCAAGAGATATGTGTTTGTTATTATTGATGATTATAGTAGATTTACATGGACTTTATTTTTAGTTAGTAAAGATGAAGCCTTTAATGAGTTTGTCTCTTTCGCTAACAAAATACAAAAATCTACTAATAATCAAATTGTTCACATAAGGTCAGATCATGGTAAAGAATTTAAAAATTCAAGCTTTATGAGTTTTTGCAATGAACATGGAATAAGTCACAATTTTTCCGCCCCTAGAACACCACAACAAAATGGTGTAGTAGAAAGGAAAAATAGAACTTTAGAAGAAATGACTAGGACTATGTTGATTGCTAGTGGTTTACCTAGAAATTTTTGGGCCGAGGCTGTTAATACTGCATGTTATATTTTAAATAGAGTATTGATAAGACCAATCACTTCTAAGACACCCTATGAACTGTTTAAAGGTGTTAAACCAAATATTGCCTATTTTCGTGTGTTTGGATGCAAATGCTTTGTACATGTAAATGGAAAACGGAATATAGGTAAATTTGATGAAAGAAGTGATGAAGCAGTATTTCTTGGCTACTCATCTCAAAGTAAGGCATATAGAGTCTATAACAAAAGAACAATGAGTGTGGAAGAATCCGTTCACATAATTTTCGATGAAACTAACTTTTTGTCAAGTGAACAGGATACAAATAATTTTAAGATAGGTCTTGCAAATCTAGAAGAAGATGATGAAGAATTGAAAGTGCATGATCAAGAAACAGCTGGTGAACAGCCGGTTCCAGCAGAAGCAGAAAGTATTGATCAAGTTCAGGAACTGCCAGAACATCAGGAACAGCAGACTGTTCCCAATCCAGCTGTTCCCACAGATGAGCAGAACAATCCAGTAGCTGAACAGAATGTTAATCAAGCTGATGAACCAGAACATGCTACTGTTCCCACAAGAGATTTTATGCCAAAACCTTGGAGATATCAAAAATACCATCCTCTTGATTTGATTGTAAGTGACTTGAATAAAGGAACACAAACTCGATCTCAAATGAGAAATTTTTGTGCACATTTTGCGTTCCTATCATCACTTGAACCCAAAAATCACGAAGAAGCTCTAAAGGATTCCGAATGGGTTGTAGCCATGCAAGATGAATTGAACGAATTTGAAAGGAACAAAGTATGGCATTTAGAACCCAAACCAAAACACAAGAAGGTAATTGGTTTGAAGTGGGTATTTCGGAACAAACTAGATGAGCATGGAATAATTGTAAGAAACAAAGCAAGGCTCGTGGTCAAAGGGTACAATCAACAAGAAGGTATTGATTATACTGAGACATTTTCTCCAGTAGCAAGGTTAGAAGCTATTAGAATTTTAATTTCTTTTGCTGCATTTATGAACTTTAAATTATATCAAATGGATGTGAAATGTGCTTTCTTGAATGGTTTTCTTGATGAAGAAGTTTTTGTTGAACAACCGCCTGGCTTTGAGAATACCTCGTGTCTTGATCATGTCTATAAGCTTGATAAAGCTCTTTATGGGTTGAAACAAGCTCCTAGGCAATGGTATGAAAGACTATCAAAATTTTTGATTCAAAATGACTTTATTAGAGGTAAAATTGATAAAACCTTATTCTTTAAGAATAAAGGTTCCAATATATTAGTTGTTCAAATATATGTTGATGATATTATTTTTGGTGCCACAAATGAATTTCTATGTAAAGAATTTGCTAACCTTATGAGCACTGAATTTGAAATGAGCATGATGGGAGAATTAAATTTCTTTCTTGGTTTGCAAATTAAACAAACTGCTAATGGTATCTTTATTCATCAACAAAAATATATAAAAGAACTTCTTAAGAAATATGGCATGAATAACGCTAAAACCAACCATACACCCATGGCTACTAATGTAAGATTAGATGAAGATACAAATGGAACAAATATTGACCAAACTATGTATAGAGGCATGATTGGATCTTTATTATATCTAACTGCTAGTAGACCCGATATTTCATTTAGTGTTGGTTTATGTGCAAGATTTCAATCTAACCCTAAAGAATCACATCTAACCGCAGTGAAACGTATTTTGAGATATCTAAAGGGAACAGATGATTTATCATTATTTTATCCTAAAAGTGATGTCTTTGATTTGAAAGGCTTTAGTGATGCAGATTATGCAGGAGATCTTGTTAATAGAAAAAGCACATCAGGTATGGTACAATTTCTTGGCTCATGTTTAGTTTCGTGGAGCTCCAAGAAACAAAACACTGTTGCATTATCAACTGCTGAAGCTGAGTACGTAGCAGCAGCAGCTTGCTGTTCCCAAATGATATGGATAAAGCAGCAGCTAAGAGACTTTGGTATTAAGTATGCATGTGTTCCTATTTATTGCGATAATACCAGTGCCATATGCATATCCAAAGATCCAGTGCATCACTCACGAGTAAAGCACATCCATATTAGGCTTCATTTTCTTAAGGATAATATTGAAAATAAAAATATCATTGTTAAGCATGTAAACACTAACGAGCAAATAGCAGATATCATGACCAAACCGCTTCCAAGGGAACAGCATGAGAAAATGAGATTGGAACTTGGCATGATCAAGCTGCATTAAAGGAAGTGTCATATATGATTCTTAGAGACAAAATAAAAATTGAAAATGATCAATCAACCACAATAAACTTGATTGAAAGATCAATTATCGAAAGGATCAGGTACGCATTTTTTAAAGGTATATACTTTGGATGTTCTTATGATTGCATGATTATTTTGATCAAACGGTAGTAGCATAATATTATCATTTTCTTATTATAAATATATAATAAAAATAAAAAAAAATAAACCCACTCCCTCACGTTCCATCCTTCACTTCATAATCATTACCCTTTCCCTTTCACTCAACCCTAAACCGTCATTTTCTCCATTACTCTTTCTTTTCTCTCTCAAAACATCCATGAAGACCAAGAATCAGAGTCCTAAAATAAAGCAACCTGTACCTCTTCAAGTCATCTACCCACCTTCTCACAATCCTAAGCCTGAGTCTTCATCAAAAGAACAGGAGGGAACCCCCATCTCCCTGGAAACACATGCAGGCAGTAAGAGAACAAGAGGATCCAAGACACCTCTAACACGTTCTGTCAAGAAAATCAAGGTAACCCACTACTTGAACGCTGAGGAACTATCTAAAGAAATGTCAGTTGGCTTTGGCCTCGACAAAGAATGGTATGAGACTACAAACTTTCCTCAATTTCACAAAATTCTACAAACTCAACATTGGGAATCACTCATGGGCGATTACTGCTGCAATCCCATTTACCCAGAAATTATGCGTGACTTCATCTCTAACTTTTCTATTAATGATGGAGTCTGTTCAAGTTCAATTAAAGAAATTAAAATTGAGTTTGATAGTATGACGTTAGGACAGTGGCTAGGAGTACCAGCCACTGGTTTTGATGTTTATTATGTTGGGTCAAAAATTGCGTTTTCTGGAATTGATGAGAAGGATGTTTGGAGATGTTTAGGCGTTAGGCAAAAGAGAGGTAAAGTGAGTCACAATGTTTTGTCCCCCTTACACAAAGGAACAGGAGAAAGAAGGAGCTGGAATTAAGGAACAGGAGGTTGTTCCTTCTGATAAGGAGGAAGAAGACAAGGGGATGGGACCTGATGTTACTCTTGATGATGACTCTAGGGCTGAACCCAGTAGTTTTCCCTCACCAAAGCCAACCACTCCACCACCACCATCACCAACACCAAGATCACCACCACCATCATTTCACAGACAAAGCTTTGATCAGACAACCATTCCTACTGCTCCTTTATACTCCATTCTCCTCAAGCTTGATGATTTGCAGGATCGCTTCTTCAAATTTCAAGATGAGATTCGTGTTTCCCTAGCCTCATTAGCTGACCAGATGACTCAAATGGAGGCTCGTCTTGGTGCTAAATTGGATACAGTGGAGGTGGAAACAGAATATATTGATGAAGATGCCCCTGCTTCCTAGTTCTCCTTTAATATCTTTTATGTTTCATTGCTACTATCTCTGTCACCAAACAATTTCTTTGTCTTTTGGTACCAGCTGGGGTACACCTCTTAAACATTGTTAACTTTGTTAAACCTTTTTACATACGCTACTAACTGTTAGGTTTGATTAGTCATTGCTTATCATGCTTGCATTCATTGTTATTGCTTTTTAATTTGTGCATCCTTATTCTCTCTTTGACTATAACTATATGTTTAGTGCTGTGGTTTGATTGCTTATCTTCTTTTTGAATGATGTCAAAAGGGGGAATATTTGGCACAAACTTAAATAATGCTTGAGCATGTTTGAGATCTAGTTAAATCTATTATGTTGGACTTATGGATTAAGGTGCTGGTTTGTTTTTCTGATGTTTGTGTTATTAGTTGTTACTCATTGACACTGAAACTAGGTTTCTCATTGCATTAAGGATTAAGATACTGATTTCTGGTTTTGGTTAGTTGTTTGTTTATGCTAATTTCTTTTAGCTCTGATTATGGATGATTATGGATTAAATCTACATTTTTCTCATTGTTTGATTTTATGCTGAAATAATATAAAGTTGTTGTTTTGATTATTTCTAGAGTAACTGGAATCATGATATTTAGTTAAGAAGAGTTGTTTTGATCTCTAACATACTCTTCAACATTGGTCTACTCTATTTTGTTTTTAAGTTTGTTTGAAAAGTTTGTCATCATCAAAAAGGGGGAATTTGTTGGACCTCTTGAGTTTTGATGATGACTACACTTTAGCAAATATGTGTTTAGAGATTGTGTGCAGGTCGATATCCGGTCGTGACAATGATCGTTGATAGTACCTATGCCTTAGCTTATGGAAACGTACATGTCAAAAGGTTTCAATTGATGTTAGGAAAAGCATATCGCTTGGGATGTAAAATGGAGACAGCAGATCTACTGTTCCCAAGTTGGATGTTCTAGCTAAACTGAAGTCTGGAGACAGCACACTGTTCCTGAGCTGAAGGTTGACTACGTTGACTAAAAATTCTGGTTATCATATTTTAATTATTATTTTTTAGTTAATGTATTTTAAATTAAATTGTTGCAGTAATAATTTATTAAAGTTAATTGGCAAATCGTTTTTGTTAAAGAAAATGAATTCACGTTTTATTTGTTAAGATCCTTTATTTTAGGATCTATTTTTAGTAAATCCTGGATTTGTTAAAAATAGAATTAACTAACTTTGAATTGGTCTTAGCAAATCTTTCTAACCGGTTTTTATTCCTAAAAATTAGCAAGCAATCATTCCCACTAAGATTAACCGTTTTCTAAAATATAGCATGAAGTTCCAGCCATTAATTTGGGGAACAGGAATTACTAGTGAAGAAACTGCTACTTTAGGGAACAGCGGTTATTAAGGGAACAGCGGTTATTGTTTTTGTACACGTGTGATTTGACTTAATCAAATCTTATGGAAATAACCGTGTGTTTGCTTAATCCACATTACTCCCATGATCTCTTGATAGTGGGATGATGGATTGGATTATTCCATTTTCTTAGGAATATTATTTTCTATAAATTGCAAGTTAATTCCGGTTTTTAAAAAAAGAGAGAAGTAATCCAACGTTTTGTGCTTAAGTGTTTTTCATACGTTTTTGTTGGATTTTACAAGAAATATTTTGTTCTTAAAATTGCCAATTAATTTATAATATTTTCTTGATGCAACTCTTTGATTTATTTTAGAGAATTTCTATCCTTTTTGTAAGGGATTTTGAGAGTTTATGTAATTAGACTCGGGTGAGTCTAAGGGGGAAGTTAGATAGCTTTTAGTGAAGCTAGAGAGGATTAGCTTATTGTAAAGCTAAGTTTGTTACTTTGAGTAAAGCAATTAGAGAGTGAAGAGTTGGCCTAGTTGTTTCGCTTCGAGTGAAGTAAGGTGTTTATTGTAATTGTAACTAATTGCTTTAAACATAGTGAAGTTGTTAGAAATCCCAAGTGGTCGTGGTTTTTCCTTTTGTTTAGGCCCAAAAGGTTTCCACGTAAAATCGTGCGTCTCTCTTATTATTTTGCTCTTAGTTTAAGCTTTATTTATTTTGAATAATTCCGCAAAAACAGGGCACAATCGCTTAAACTTGCAACAACAACAATTCACCCCCCCTCTTGTTGCTGTTCCCGTTCCTAATTGAATCAACAGTTTTGAAAATGATAGTCAGATGCTAGAAATTACGTGTTAAGTTGCGATTTTATGCTTTTTTAAGCTTTTTTGACACTTTTGCGCATAAAAAGGCTCAAACGTGGTGTTTTTTTCACGCAATTTGGCACACAACACTATTTGGTATATATTATTGTGTTGAAGTGGTTAGAATTTAAAATCATAATCATGTGCTAGAAATTATGTGTTAAGTTGCGATTTTATGCATTTTTCAGCTTTTTTTGCACTTTCGCCAATAAAGTAGCATAAACTAGGTTTGTTTTGCGCCAAACTAACAACACAACACTATTTGGTGTATATTATTGTGTTGTAGTGGTTAAAATTGAAAATCATAGTCATATGCTAGAAATTACGTGTTAAGTTGCGATTTTATGCGTTTTTAAGCTTTCTCGACACTTTCGCGCATAAAGCAACTCAAACTTGGTTTGTTTTGCACGCAACTTTGCCCACAACATTATTTGGTATGTATTATTGTGTTGAAGTGGTTAGAATTGAAAATCATAGTCATATGCTAGAAATTACGTGTTAAGTTGCGATTTTATGCGTATTTAAGCTTTTTTGGCACTTTCGCGCATAAAGTAGCTTAAACTTGGTTTGTTTTGCACGCAACTTGACACACAACACTATTTGATATATATTATTGTGTTGAAGTGTTTAGAATTGAAAATAAAAGTCATATGCTAGAAATTACGTGTTGAATTGTGATTTTATGCTTTTGTAAGCTTTTTTGGCACTTTAGCGCATAAAGTAGCTCAAACTTCGTTTATTTTGCACGCAACTTGGCACACAACACTATTAGGTATATATGATTGTGTTGAAGTGGTTAGAATTAAAAATCATAGTCATCTGCTAGAAATTACGTATTAAGTTGCGATTTTATGTGTTTTTAAGCTTTTTCGGCACTTTCGCGCATAAAGTAGCTTAAACTTTTTTTGTTTTGCACGCAACTTGACACACAACACTATTTGGTATATATTATTGTGTTTCAGTGGTTAGAATTGAAAATCATAGTCATATGCTAGAAAATACGTTTTAAGTTGCGATTTTATGCGTTTTTAAGCTTTCTTGGCACTTTCGCGCATAATGCAGCTCAAACTTGGTTTGTTTTGGACGCAATTTGGTACACAACACTGTTTGGTATATATTATTGTGTTGAAGTGGTTAGAATTGAAAGTAATAGTCATATACTAGAAAATAAGTGTTAAGTTGCGATTTTATGCGTTTTTAAGCTTTTTTGGCACTTTCGCACATAAAGTAGCTTAAACTTGGTTTTTTTTGCACACAACATGGCACACAACACTCTTTGGTATATATTATTGTGTTGAAGTGGTTAGAATTTAATGCATTTTTCTCTTTTTTGGCACTTTCACGCATAAAGTAGCTTAAACTTGGTTTGTTTATCACGCAACTTGGCACACAACACTATGAGGTATATATTATTGTGTTGAAGTGGTTATAATGGAAAATCATAGTAATCTACTAGAAATTACGTGTTAAGTTGCGATTTTATACGTTTTAAAGCTTTTTTGGCACTTTCGCGCAGAAAGTAGCTTAAACTTGGTTTGTTTTGCACGCAACGTGGCACACAACACTATTTGGTATATATTATTACGTTGAAGTTGTTAGAATTGAAAATCATAGTCATATGCTAGAAACTACGCGTTAAGATGCGATTATATGCGTTTTTAAGCTGTCTTGGAACTTTTGCGTATGAAGCAGCTCAAACTTGGTTTGTTTTGCACCTAACTTGGCACACAACACTACTTGGTATATATTATTGTATTGAAATGGTTAGAATTGAAAATCATAGTCATATGCTAGAAATTACGTGTTAAGTTGCGATTTTATGCATTTTTAAGCTTTTTTGGCACTATTGCGCATAAAAAGGCTCAAACGTGGTGATTTTTTCACGCAATTTGGCACACAACACTATTTGGTATATATTATTGTGTTGAAGTGGTTAGAATTTAAAATCATAATCATGTGCTAGAAATTATGTGTTAAGTTGCGATTTTATGCATTTTTCAGCTTTTTTGGCACTTTCGCGCATAAAGTAGCATAAACTGGGTTTGTTTTGTGCCAAACTTACCACACAAGACTATTTGGTGTATATTATTGTGTTGAAGTGGTTAGAATTGAAAATCATAGTCATATGCTAGAAATTACGTGTTAAGTTGCGATTTTATGCGTTTTTAAGCTTTCACGGCACTTTCGCGCATAAAGCAACTCCAACTTGGTTTGTTTTGCACGCAACTTTGCACACAACATTATTTGGTATGTATTATTGTGTTGAAGTGGTTAGAATTGAAAATCATAGTCATATGCTAAGAATTACGTGTTAAGTTGCGATTTTATGCGTATTTAAGCTTTTTTGGCACTTTCGCGCATAAAGTAGCTCAAACTTGGTTTGTTTTGCACGTAACTTGACACACAACACTATTTGGTATATATTATTGTGTTGAAGTGGTTAGAATTGAGAATCATAGTCATATGCTAGAAACTACGCGTTAAGATGCGATTATATGCGTTTTTAAGCTTTCTTGGAACTTTTGCTAATAAAGCAGCTCAAAATTGGTTTGTTTTTCACCTAACTTGGCACACAACACTACTTGGTATATATTATTGTATTCAAATGGTTAGAATTTAAAATCATAGTCATATGCTAGAAATTACGTGTTAAGTAGCGATTTTATGCGTTTTTAAGCTTTTTTGGCACTTTCGCGCATAAAGTAGCTCAAACTTGGTTCGTTTTGCACGCAACTTGGCACACAACGCTATTAGGTGTATATTATTGTGTTGAAGTTGTTAGAATTGCAAATCATAGTCATCTGCTCGAAATTACGTGTTAAGTTGCGATTTTATGCATATTTAAGATTTTTTGGCACTTTCGCGCATAAAGTAGGTTAAACTTGGTTTGTTTTGCACGCAACTTGACAAACAACACTATTTGGTATATATTATTGTGTTGAAGTGTTTGGAATTGAAAATAAAAGTCATATGCTATAAATTACGTGTTGAATTGTGATTTTACGCTTTTGTAAGCTTTTTTGGCACTTTAGCGCATAAAGTAGCTCAAACTTGGTTTGTTTTGCACGCAACTTGGCACACAAAACTATTAGGTTTATATTATTGTGTTGAAGTGGTTAGAATTAAAAATCATAGTCATCTGCTAGAAATTACATGTTTAGTAGCGATTTTATGCGTTTTTAAGCTTTTTCGGCACTTTCGTGCATAAAGTAGCTTAAACTTTGTTTGTTTGCAAGCAACTTGACACACAACACTATTTGGTATATATTATTGTGTTGAAGTGGTTAGAATTGAGAATCATAGTAATATGCTAGAAATTACGTTTTAAGTTGCGATTTTATGCGTTTTTAAGCTTTCTAGGCACTTTCGCGCATAATGCAGCTCAAACTTGGTTTGTTTTGGACGCAATTTGGCACACAACACTATTTGGTATATATTATTGTGTTGAAGTGGTTAGAATTGAAAATCATAGTCATATACTAGAAAATAAGTGTTAAGTTGCGATTTTATGCGTTTTTAAGCTTTTTTGGCACTCTCACACATAAAGTAGCTTAAACTTGGTTTGCTTTGCACAAAACATGGCACACAACACTCTTTGGTATATATTATTATGTTGAAGTGGTTAGAATTTATTGAATTTTTCTCTTTTTTGGCATTTTCACGCATAAAGTAGCCTAAACTTGGTTTGTTTATCACGCAACTTGGCACACAACACTATGAGGTATATATTATTGTGTTGAAGTGGTTATAATGGAAAATCATAGTAATCTGCTAGAAATTACGTGTTAAGTTGCGATTTTATACGTTTTTAAGCTTTTTTGGCACTTTCGCGCATAAAGTAGCTTAAACATGGTTTGTTTTGCACGCAACGTGGCACACAACACTATTTGCTATATATTATTATGTTGAAGTTGTTAGAATTGAAAATCATAGTCATATGCTAGAAACTACGCGTTAAGATGCGATTATATGCGTTTTTAAGCTTTCTTGGAACTTTTGCTAATAAAGCAGCACAAAATTGGTTTGTTTTGCACCTAACTTGGCACACAACACTACTTGGTATATATTATTGTATTCAAATGGTTAGAATTTAAAATCATAGTCATATGCTAGAAATTACGTGTTAAGTTGCGATTTTATGCGTTTTTAAGCTTTTTTGGCACTTTCGCGCATAAAGTAGCTCAAACTTGGTTCGTTTTGCACGCAACATGGCACACAACGCTATTAGGTGTATATTATTGTGTTGAAGTTGTTAGAATTGCAAATCATAGTCATCTGCTCGAAATTACGTGTTAAGTTGCGATTTTATGCATATTTAAGATTTTTTGGCACTTTCGCGCATAAAGTAGGTTAAACTTGGTTTGTTTTGCACGCAACTTGACACACAACACTATTTGGTATATATTATTGTGTTGAAGTGTTTAGAATTGAAAATAAAAGTCATATGCTAGAAATTACGTGTTGAATTGTGATTTTATGCTTTTGTAAGCTTTTTTGGCACTTTAGCGCATAAAGTAGCGCAAACTTGGTTTGTTTTGCACGCAACTTGGCACACAAAACTATTAGGTATATATTATTGTGTTGAAGTGGTTAGAATTAAAAATCATAGTCATCTGCTAGAAATTACATGTTAAGTAGCGATTTTATGCGTTTTTAAGCTTTTTCGGCACTTTCGTGCATAAAGTAGCTTAAACTTTGTTTGTTTGCAAGCAACTTGACACACAACACTATTTGGTATATATTATTGTGTTAAAGTGGTTAGAATTGAGAATCATAGTCATATGCTAGAAATTACGTTTTAAGTTGCGATTTTATGCGTTTTTAAGCTTTCTAGGCACTTTCGCGCATAATGCAGCTCAAACTTGGTTTGTTTTGGACGCAATTTGGCACACAACACTATTTGGTATATATTATTGTGTTGAAGTGGTTAGAATTGAAAATCATAGTCATATACTAGAAAATAAGTGTTAAGTTGCGATTTTATGCGTTTTTAAGCTTTTTTGGCACTCTCACACATAAAGTAGCTTAAACTTGGTTTGCTTTGCACAAAACATGGCACACAACACTCTTTGGTATATATTATTATGTTGAAGTGGTTAGAATTTATTGAATTTTTCTCTTTTTTGGCATTTTCACGCATAAAGTAGCCTAAACTTGATTTGTTTATCACGCAACTTGGCACACAACACTATGAGGTATATATTATTGTGTTGAAGTGGTTATAATGGAAAATCATAGTAATCTGCTAGAAATTACGTGTTAAGTTGCGATTTTATACGTTTTTAAGCTTTTTTAGCACTTTCGCGCATAAAGTAGCTTAAACATGGTTTGTTTTGCACGCAACGTGGCACACAACACTATTTGCTATATATTATTATGTTGAAGTTGTTAGAATTGAAAATCATAGTCATATGCTAGAAACTACGCGTTAAGATGCGATTATATGCGTTTTTAAGCTTTCTTGGAACTTTTGCTAATAAAGCAGCTCAAAATTGGTTTGTTTTGCACCTTACTTGGCACACAACACTACTTGGTATATATTATTGTATTCAAATGGTTAGAATTTAAAATCATAGTCATATGCTAGAAATTACGTGTTAAGTTGCGATTTTATGCGTTTTTAAGCTTTTTTGGCACTTTCGCGCATAAAGTAGTTCAAACTTGGTTCGTTTTGCACGCAACTTGGCACACAACGCTATTAGGTGTATATTATTGTGTTGAAGTTGTTAGAATTGCAAATCATAGTCATCTGCTCGAAATTACGTGTTAAGTTGCGATTTTATGCATATTTAAGATTTTTTGGCACTTTCGCGCATAAAGTAGGTTAAACTTGGTTTGTTTTGCACGCAACTTGACACACAACACTATTTGGTATATATTATTGTGTTGAAGTGTTTAGAATTGAAAATAAAAGTCATATGCTAGAAATTACGTGTTGAATTGTGATTTTACGCTTTTGTAAGCTTTTTTGGCACTTTAGCGCATAAAGTAGCTCAAACTTGGTTTGTTTTGCACGCAACTTGGCACACAAAACTATTAGGTTTATATTATTGTGTTGAAGTGGTTAGAATTAAAAATCATAGTCATCTGCTAGAAATTACATGTTTAGTAGCGATTTTATGCGTTTTTATGCTTTTTCGGCACTTTCGTGCATAAAGTAGCTTAAACTTTGTTTGTTTGCAAGCAACTTGACACACAACACTATTTGGTATATATTATTGTGTTGAAGTGGTTAGAATTGAGAATCATAGTCATATGCTAGAAATTACGTTTTAAGTTGCGATTTTATGCGTTTTTAAGCTTTCTAGGCATTTTCGCGCATAATGCAGCTCAAACTTGGTTTGTTTTGGACGCAATTTGGCACACAACACTATTTGGTATATATTATTGTGTTGAAGTGGTTAGAATTGAAAATCATAGTCATATACTAGAAAATAAGTGTTAAGTTGCGATTTTATGCGTTTTTAAGCTTTTTTGGCACTCT
Organism: Amaranthus tricolor; assembly: GCF_026212465.1. Lineage (NCBI taxonomy): Eukaryota > Viridiplantae > Streptophyta > Magnoliopsida > Caryophyllales > Amaranthaceae > Amaranthus > Amaranthus tricolor. The sequence continues at coordinate 21,229,062 of NC_080053.1, forward strand.
CACACATAAAGTAGCTTAAATTTGGTTTGCTTTGCACAAAACATGGCACACAACACTCTTTGGTATATATTATTATGTTGAAGTGGTTAGAATTTATTGAATTTTTCTCTTTTTTGGCATTTTCACGCATAAAGTAGCCTAAACTTGGTTTGTTTATCACGCAACTTGGCACACAACACTATGAGGTATATATTATTGTGTTGAAGTGGTTATAATGGAAAATCATAGTAATCTGCTAGAAATTACGTGTTAAGTTGCGATTTTATACGTTTTTAAGCTTTTTTAGCACTTTCGCGCATAAAGTAGCTTAAACATGGTTTGTTTTGCACGCAACGTGGCACACAACACTATTTGGTATATATTATTATGTTGAAGTTGTTAGAATTGAAAATCATAGTCATATGCTAGAAACTACGCCTTAAGATGCGATTATATGCGTTTTTAAGCTTTGTTGGAACTTTTGCTAATAAAGCAGCTCAAAATTGGTTTGTTTTGCACCTAACTTGGCACACAACACTACTTGGTATATATTATTGTATTCAAATGGTTAGAATTTAAAATCATAGTCATATGCTAGAAATTACGTGTTAAGTTGCGATTTTATGCGTTTTTAAGCTTTTTTGGCACTTTCGCGCATAAAGTAGCTCAAACTTGGTTCGTTTTGCACGCAACTTGGCACACAACGCTATTAGGTGTATATTATTGTGTTGAAGTTGTTAGAATTGCAAATAATAGTCATCTGCTCGAAATTACGTGTTAAGTTGCGATTTTATGCATATTTAAGATTTTTTGGCACTTTCGCGCATAAAGTAGGTTAAACTTGGTTTGTTTTGCACGCAACTTGACACACAACACTATTTGGTATATATTATTGTGTTGAAGTGTTTAGAATTGAAAATAAAAGTCATATGCTAGAAATTACGTGTTGAATTGTGATTTTACGCTTTTGTAAACTTTTTTGGCACTTTAGCGCATAAAGTAGCTCAAACTTGGTTTGTTTTGCACGCAACTTGGCACACAAAACTATTAGGTTTATATTATTGTGTTGAAGTGGTTAGAATTAAAAATCATAGTCATCTGCTAGAAATTACATGTTTAGTAGCGATTTTATGCGTTTTTAAGCTTTTTCGGCACTTTCTTGCATAAAGTAGCTTAAACTTTGTTTGTTTGCAAGCAACTTGACACACAACACTATTTGGTATATATTATTGTGTTGAAGTGGTTAGAATTGAGAATCATAGTCATATGCTAGAAATTACGTTTTAAGTTGCGATTTTATGCGTTTTTAAGCTTTCTAGGCACTTTCGCGCATAATGCAGCTCAAACTTGGTTTGTTTTGGACGCAATTTGGCACACAACACTATTTGGTATATATTATTGTGTTGAACTGGTTAGAATTGAAAATCATAGTCATATACTAGAAAATAAGTGTTAAGTTGCGATTTTATGCGTTTTTAAGCTTTTATGGCACTCTCACACATAAAGTAGCTTAAACTTGGTTTGCTTTGCACAAAACATGGCACACAACACTCTTTGGTATATATTATTATGTTGAAGTGGTTAGAATTTATTGAATTTTTCTCTTTTTTGGCATTTTCACGCATAAAGTAGCCTAAACTTGGTTTGTTTATCACGCAACTTGGCACACAACACTATGAGGTATATATTATTGTGTTGAAGTGGTTATAATGGAAAATCATAGTAATCTGCTAGCAATTACGTGTTAAGTTGCGATTTTATACGTTTTTAAGCTTTTTTGGCACTTTTGCGCATAAAGTAGCTTAAACATGGTTTGTTTTGCACGCAACGTGGCACACAACACTATTTGGTATATATTATTATGTTGAAGTTGTTAGAATTGAAAATCATAGTCATATGCTAGAAACTACGCGTTAAGATGCGATTATATGTGTTTTTAAGCTTTCTTGGAACTTTTGCTAATAAAGCAGCTCAAAATTGGTTTGTTTTGCACCTAACTTGGCACACAACACTACGTGGTATATATTATTGTATTCAAATGGTTAGAATTTAAAATCATAGTCATATGCTAGAAATTACGTGTTAAGTTGCGATTTTATGCGTTTTTAAGCTTTTTTGGCACTTTCGCGCATAAAGTAGCTCAAACTTGTTCGTTTTGCACGCAACTTGGCACACAACGCTATTAGGTGTATATTATGGTGTTGAAGTTCTTAGAATTGCAAATCATAGTCATCTGCTCGAAATTACGTGTTAAGTTGCGATTTTATGTATATTTAAGATTTTTTGGCACTTTCGCGCATAAAGTAGGTTAAACTTGGTTTGTTTTGCACGCAACTTGACACACAACACTATTTGGTATATGTTATTGTGTTGAAGTGTTTAGAATTGAAAATAAAAGTCATATGCTAGAAATTACGTGTTGAATTGTGATTTTATGCTTTTGTAAGCTTTTTTGGCACTTTAGCGCATAAAGTAGCTCAAACTTGGTTTGTTTTGCACGCAACTTGGCACACAAAACTATTAGGTATATATTATTGTGTTGAAGTGGTTAGAATTAAAAATCATAGTCATCTGCTAGAAATTACATGTTAAGTAGCGATTTTATGCGTTTTTAAGCTTTTTCGGCACTTTCGTGCATAAAGTAGCTTAAACTTTGTTTGTTTGCAAGCAACTTGACACACAACACTATTTGGTATATATTATTGTGTTGAAGTGGTTAGAATTGAGAATCATAGTCATATGCTAGAAATTACGTTTTAAGTTGCGATTTTATGCGTTTTTAAGCTTTCTAGGCACTTTCGCGCATAATGCAGCTCAAACTTGGTTTGTTTTGGACGCAATTTGGCACACAACACTATTTGGTATATATTATTGTGTTGAAGTGGTTAGAATTGAAAATCATAGTCATATACTAAAAAATAAGTGTTAAGTTGCGATTTTATGCGTTTTTAAGCTTTTTTGGCACTCTCACACATAAAGTAGCTGAAACTTGGTTTGCTTTGCACAAAACATGGCACACAACACTCTTTGGTATATATTATTATGTTGAAGTGGTTAGAATTTATTGAATTTTTCTCTTTTTTGGCATTTTCACGCATAAAGTAGCTCAAACTTGGTTTGTTTATCACGCAACTTGGCACACAACACTATGAGGTATATATTATTGTGTTGAAGTGGTTATAATGGAAAATCATAGTAATCTGCTAGAAATTACGTGTTAAGTTGCGATTTTATACGTTTTTAAGCTTTTTTGGCACTTTCGCGCATAAAGTAGCTTAAACATGGTTTGTTTTGCACGCAACGTGGCACACAACACTATTTGGTATATATTATTATGTTGAAGTTGTTAGAATTGAAAATCATAGTCATATGCTAAAACTACGCGTTAAGATGCGATTATATGCGTTTTTAAGCTTTCTTGGAACTTTTGCTAATAAAGCAGCTCAAAATTGGTTTGTTTTGCACCTAACTTGGCACACAACACTACTTGGTATATATTATTGTATTCAAATGGTTAGAATTTAAAATCATAGTCATATGCTAGAAATTACGTGTTAAGTTGCGATTTTATGCGTTTTTAAGCTTTTTTGGCACTTTCGCGCATAAAGTAGCTCAAACTTGGTTCGTTTTGCACGCAACTTGGCACACAACGCTATTAGGTGTATATTATTGTGTTGAAGTTGTTAGAATTGCAAATCATAGTCATCTGCTCGAAATTACGTGTTAAGTTGCGATTTTATGCATATTTAAGATTTTTTGGCACTTTCGCGCATAAAGTAGGTTAAACTTGGTTTGTTTTGCACGCAACTTGACACACAACACTATTTGGTATATATTATTGTGTTGAAGTGTTTAGAATTGAAAATAAAAGTCATATGCTAGAAATTACGTGTTGAATTGTGATTTTATGCTTTTGTAAGCTTTTTTGGCACTTTAGCGCATAAAGTAGCTCAAACTTGGTTTGTTTTGCACGCAACTTGGCACACAAAACTATTAGGTATATATTATTGTGTTGAAGTGGTTAGAATTAAAAATCATAGTCATCTGCTAGAAATTACATGTTAAGTAGCGATTTTATGCGTTTATAAGCTTTTTCGGCACTTTCGTGCATAAAGTAGCTTAAACTTTGTTTGTTTGCAAGCAACTTGACACACAACACTATTTGGTATATATTATTGTGTTGAAGTGGTTAGAATTGAGAATCATAGTCATATGCTAGAAATTACGTTTTAAGTTGCGATTTTATGCGTTTTTAAGCTTTCTAGGCACTTTCGCGCATAATGCAGCTCAAACATGGTTTGTTTTGGACGCAATTTGGCACACAACACTATTTGGTATATATTATTGTGTTGAAGTGGTTAGAATTGAAAATCATAGTCATATACTAGAAAATAAGTGTTAAGTTGCGATTTTATGCATTTTTAAGCTTTTTTTGGCACTCTCACACATAAAGTAGCTTAAACTTGGTTTGCTTTGCACAAAACATGGCACACAACACTCTTTGGTATATATTATTATGTTGAAGTGGTTAGAATTTATTGAATTTTTCTCTTTTTTGGCATTTTCACGCATAAAGTAGCCTAAACTTGGTTTGTTTATCACGCAACTTAGCACACAAGACTATGAGGTATATATTATTGTGTTGAAGTGGTTATAATGGAAAATCATAGTAATCTGCTAGAAATTACGTGTTAAGTTGCGATTTTATACGTTTTTAAGCTTTTTTGGCACTTTCGCGCATAAAGTAGCTTAAACATGGTTTGTTTTGCACGCAACGTGGCACACAACACTATTTGGTATATATTATTATGTTGAAGTTGTTAGAATTGCAAATCATAGTCATATGCTAGAAACTACGCGTTAAGATGCGATTATATGCGTTTTTAAGCTTTCTTGGAACTTTTGCTAATAAAGCAGCTCAAAATTGGTTTGTTTTGCACCTAACTTGCCACACAACACTACTTGGTATATATTATTGTATTCAAATGGTTAGAATTTAAAATCATAGTCATATGCTAGAAATTACGTGTTAAGTTGCGATTTTATGCGTTTTTAAGCTTTTTTGGCACTTTCGCGCATAAAGTAGCTCAAACTTGGTTCGTTTTGCACGCAACTTGGCACACAACGCTATTAGGTGTATATTATTGTGTTGAAGTTGTTAGAATTGCAAATCATAGTCATCTGCTCGAAATTACGTGTTAAGTTGCGATTTTATGCATATTTAAGATTTTTTGGCACTTTCGCGCATAAAGTAGGTTAAACTTGGTTTGTTTTGCACGCAACTTGACACACAACACTATTTGGTATATATTATTGTGTTGAAGTGTTTAGAATTGAAAATAAAAGTCATATGCTAGAAATTACGTGTTGAATTGTGATTTTATGCTTTTGTAAGCTTTTTTGGCACTTTAGCGCATAAAGTAGCTCAAACTTGGTTTGTTTTGCACGCAACTTGGCACACAAAACTATTAGGTATATATTATTGTGTTGAAGTGGTTAGAATTAAAAATCATAGTCATCTGCTAGAAATTACATGTTAAGTAGCGATTTTATGCGTTTATAAGCTTTTTCGGCACTTTCGTGCATAAAGTAGCTTAAACTTTGTTTGTTTGCAAGCAACTTGACACACAACACTATTTGGTATATATTATTGTGTTGAAGTGGTTAGAATTGAGAATCATAGTCATATGCTAGAAATTACGTTTTAAGTTGCGATTTTATGCGTTTTTAAGCTTTCTAGGCACTTTCGCGCATAATGCAGCTCAAACATGGTTTGTTTTGGACGCAATTTGGCACACAACACTATTTGGTATATATTATTGTGTTGAAGTGGTTAGAATTGAAAATCATAGTCATATACTAGAAAATAAGTGTTAAGTTGCGATTTTATGCATTTTTAAGCTTTTTTTTGGCACTCTCACACATAAAGTAGCTTAAACTTGGTTTGCTTTGCACAAAACATGGCACACAACACTCTTTGGTATATATTATTATGTTGAAGTGGTTAGAATTTATTGAATTTTTCTCTTTTTTGGCATTTTCACGCATAAAGTAGCCTAAACTTGGTTTGTTTATCACGCAACTTAGCACACAAGACTATGAGGTATATATTATTGTGTTGAAGTGGTTATAATGGAAAATCATAGTAATCTGCTAGAAATTACGTGTTAAGTTGCGATTTTATACGTTTTTAAGCTTTTTTGGCACTTTCGCGCATAAAGTAGCTTAAACATGGTTTGTTTTGCACGCAACGTGGCACACAACACTATTTGGTATATATTATTATGTTGAAGTTGTTAGAATTGAAAATCATAGTCATATGCTAGAAACTACGCGTTAAGATGCGATTATATGCGTTTTTAAGCTTTCTTGGAACTTTTGCTAATAAAGCAGCTCAAAATTGGTTTGTTTTGCACCTAACTTGCCACACAACACTACTTGGTATATATTATTGTATTCAAATGGTTAGAATTTAAAATCATAGTCATATGCTAGAAATTACGTGTTAAGTTGCGATTTTATGCGTTTTTAAGCTTTTTTGGCACTTTCGCGCATAAAGTAGCTCAAACTTGGTTCGTTTTGCACGCAACTTGGCACACAACGCTATTAGGTGTATATTATGGTGTTGAAGTTGTTAGAATTGCAAATCATAGTCATCTGCTCGAAATTACTTGTTAAGTTGCGATTTTATGTATATTTAAGATTTTTTGGCACTTTTGCGCATAAAGTAGGTTAAACTTGGTTTGTTTTGCACGCAACTTGACACACAACACTATTTGGTATATATTATTGTGTTGAAGTGTTTAGAATTGAAAATAAAAGTCATATGCTAGAAATTACGTGTTGAATTGTGATTTTATGCTTTTGTAAGCTTTTTTGGCACTTTAGCGCATAAAGTAGCGCAAACTTGGTTTGTTTTGCACGCAACTTGGCACACAAAACTATTAGGTATATATTATTGTGTTGAAGTGGTTAGAATTAAAAATCATAGTCATCTGCTAGAAATTACATGTTAAGTAGCGATTTTATGCGTTTTTAAGCTTTTTCGGCACTTTCGTGCATAAAGTAGCTTAAACTTTGTTTGTTTGCAAGCAACTTGACACACAACACTATTTGGTATATATTATTGTGTTAAAGTGGTTAGAATTGAGAATCATAGTCATATGCTAGAAATTACGTTTTAAGTTGCGATTTTATGCGTTTTTAAGCTTTCTAGGCACTTTCGCGCATAATGCAGCTCAAACTTGGTTTGTTTTGGACGCAATTTGGCACACAACACTATTTGGTATATATTATTGTGTTGAAGTGGTTAGAATTGAAAATCATAGTCATATACTAGAAAATAAGTGTTAAGTTGCGATTTTATGCGTTTTTAAGCTTTTTTGGCACTCTCACACATAAAGTAGCTGAAACTTGGTTTGCTTTGCACAAAACATGGCACACAACACTCTTTGGTATATATTATTATGTTGAAGTGGTTAGAATTTATTGAATTTTTCTCTTTTTTGGCATTTTCACGCATAAAGTAGCCTAAACTTGGTTTGTTTATCACGCAACTTGGAAAACAACACTATGAGGTATATATTATTGTGTTCAAGTGGTTATAATGGAAAATCATAGTAATCTGCTAGAAATTACGTGTTAAGTTGCGATTTTATACGTTTTTAAGCTTTTTTGGCACTTTCGCGCATAAAGTAGCTCAAACATGGTTTGTTTTGCACGCAACGTGGCACACAACACTATTTGGTATATATTATTATGTTGAAGTTGTTAGAATTGAAAATCATAGTCATATGCTAGAAACTACGCGTTAAGATGCGATTATATGCGTTTTTAAGCTTTCTTGGAACTTTTGCTAATAAAGCAGCTCAAAATTGGTTTGTTTTGCACCTAACTTGGCACACAACACTACATGGTATATATTATTGTATTAAAATGGTTAGAATTTAAAATCATAGTCATATGCTAGAAATTACGTGTTAAGTTGCGATTTTATGCGTTTTTAAGCTTTTTTGGCACTTTCGCGCATAAAGTAGCTCAAACTTGGTTCGTTTTGCACGCAACTTGGCACACAACGCTATTAGGTGTATATTATTGTGTTGAAGTTGTTAGAATTGCAAATCATAGTCATCTGCTCGAAATTACGTGTTAAGTTGCGATTTTATGCATATTTAAGATTTTTTGGCACTTTCGCGCATAAAGTAGGTTAAACTTGGTTTGTTTTGCACGCAACTTGACACACAACACTATTTGGTATATATTATTGTGTTGAAGTGTTTAGAATTGAAAATAAAAGTCATGCTAGAAATTACGTGTTGAATTGTGATTTTATGCTTTTGTAAGCTTTTTTGGCACTTTAGCGCATAAAGTAGCTCAAACTTGGTTTGTTTTGCACGCAACTTGGCACACAAAACTATTAGGTATATATTATTGTGTTGAAGTGGTTAGAATTAAAAATCATAGTCATCTGCTAGAAATTACATGTTAAGTAGCGATTTTATGCGTTTTTAAGCCTTTTCGGCACTTTCGTGCATAAAGTAGCTTAAACTTTGTTTGTTTGCAAGCAACTTGACACACAACACTATTTGGTATATATTATTGTGTTGAAGTGGTTAGAATTGAGAATCATAGTCATATGCTAGAAATTACGTTTTAAGTTGCGATTTTATGCGTTTTTAAGCTTTCTAGGCACTTTCGCGCATAATGCAGCTCAAACTTGGTTTGTTTTGGACGCAATTTGGCACACAACACTATTTGGTATATATTATTGTGTTGAAGTGGTTAGAATTGAAAATCATAGTCATATACTAGAAAATAAGTGTTAAGTTGCGATTTTATGCGTTTTTAAGCTTTTTTTGGCACTCTCACACATAAAGTAGCTTAAACTTGGTTTGCTTTGCACAAAACATGGCACACAACACTCTTTGGTATATATTATTATGTTGAAGTGGTTAGAATTTATTGAATTTTTCTCTTTTTTGGCATTTTCACGCATAAAGTAGCCTAAACTTGGTTTGTTTATCACGCAACTTGGCACACAACACTATGAGGTATATATTATTGTGTTGAAGTGGTTATAATGGAAAATCATAGTAATCTGCTAGAAATTACGTGTTAAGTTGCGATTTTATACGTTTTTAAGCTTTTTTGGCACTTTCGCGCATAAAGTAGCTTAAACATGGTTTGTTTTGCACGCAACGTGGCACACAACACTATTTGGTATATATTATTATGTTGAAGTTGTTAGAATTGAAAATCATAGTCATATGCTAGAAACTACGCGTTAAGATGCGATTATATGCGTTTTTAAGCTTTCTTGGAACTTTTGCTAATAAAGCAGCTCAAAATTGGTTTGTTTTGCACCTAACTTGCCACACAACACTACTTGGTATATATTATTGTATTCAAATGGTTAGAATTTAAAATCATAGTCATATGCTAGAAATTACGTGTTAAGTTGCGATTTTATGCGTTTTTAAGCTTTTTTGGCACTTTCGCGCATAAAGTAGCTCAAACTTGGTTCGTTTTGCACGCAACTTGGCACACAACGCTATTAGGTGTATATTATGGTGTTGAAGTTGTTAGAATTTCAAATCATAGTCATCTGCTCGAAATTACGTGTTAAGTTGCGATTTTATGTATATTTAAGATTTTTTGGCACTTTCGCGCATAAAGTAGGTTAAACTTGGTTTGTTTTGCACGCAACTTGACACACAACACTATTTGGTATATATTATTGTGTTGAAGTGTTTAGAATTGAAAATAAAAGTCATATGCTAGAAATTACGTGTTGAATTGTGATTTTATGCTTTTGTAAGCTTTTTTTGGCACTTTAGCGCATAAAGTAGCGCAAACTTGGTTTGTTTTGCACGCAACTTGGCACACAAAACTATTAGGTATATATTATTGTGTTGAAGTGGTTAGAATTAAAAATCATAGTCATCTGCTAGAAATTACATGTTAAGTAGCGATTTTATGCGTTTTTAAGCTTTTTCGGCACTTTCGTGCATAAAGTAGCTTAAACTTTGTTTGTTTGCAAGCAACTTGACACACAACACTATTTGGTATATATTATTGTGTTAAAGTGGTTAGAATTGAGAATCATAGTCATATGCTAGAAATTACGTTTTAAGTTGCGATTTTATGCGTTTTTAAGCTTTCTAGGCACTTTCGCGCATAATGCAGCTCAAACTTGGTTTGTTTTGGACGCAATTTGGCACACAACACTATTTGGTATATATTATTGTGTTGAAGTGGTTAGAATTGAAAATCATAGTCATATACTAGAAAATAAGTGTTAAGTTGCGATTTTATGCGTTTTTAAGCTTTTTTGGCACTCTCACACATAAGGTAGCTGAAACTTGGTTTGCTTTGCACAAGACATGGCACACAACACTCTTTGGTATATATTATTATGTTGAAGTGGTTAGAATTTATTGAATTTTTCTCTTTTTTGGCATTTTCACGCATAAAGTAGCCTAAACTTGGTTTGTTTATCACGCAACTTGGCACACAACACTATGAGGTATATATTATTGTGTTGAAGTGGTTATAATGGAAAATCATAGTAATCTGCTAGAAATTACGTGTTAAGTTGCGATTTTATACGTTTTAAAGCTTTTTTGGCACTTTCGCGCATAAAGTAGTGTTGATTCAATTAGGAACGGGAACAGCAACAAGAGGGGGGGTGAATTGTTGTTGTTGCAAGTTTAAGCGATTGTGCCCTGTTTTTGCGGAATTATTTAAAATAAATAAAGCTTAAACTAAGAGCAAAATAATAAGAGAGACACACGATTTTACGTGGAAACCTTTTGGGCCTAAACAAAAGGAAAAACCACGACCACTTGGGATTTTCAAAAACTCCACTATGTTTAAGGCAATTAGTTACAATCACAATAAACACCTTGCTTCACTCGAAGCGTAACACCTAGGCCGACTCCTCTTCTCTCTAATTGCTTTACTCCAAACAACAACCTTAGCTTCTCTTCAAGCTAATCCTCTCTAGCTTCACTCAAAGCTATCTAATTTCCCCCTTAGACTCACCCGAGTCTAATTACATAAACTCTCAAAAACCCTTACAAAAAGGATAGAAATTCTCTAAAATAAATCAAAGAGTTGCATCAAGAAAATATTCTAAATTAATTGGCAATTTTGAGAACAAAATATTTCTTGTAAAATCCAACAAAAACGTATGAAAAATACTTAAGCACAAAACGTTGGATTACTTCTCTTCTCTTTAAAAACCGGAATTATCTTGCAATTTATAGAAAATAATATTCCTAAGAAAGTGGAATAATCCAATCCATCATCCCACTATCAAGAGATCATGGGAGTAATGTGGATTAAGCAAACACACGGTTATTTCCATAAGATTTGATTAAGTCAAATCACACGTGTACATAAACAATAACCGCTGTTCCTTTAATAACCGCTGTTCCCTAAAGTAGCAGTTTCTTCAGTAGTAATTCCTGTTCCCCAAATTAATGGCTGGAACTTCATGCTATATTTAGAAAACGGTTAATCTTAGTGGGAATGATTGTTTGCTAATTTTTAGGAATAAAGACCGGCTGAAAAGATTTGCTAAGACCAATTCAAAGTTAGTTAATTCTATTTTTAACAAATCCAAGATTTATTAAAAATAGATCCTAAAATAAAGGATCTTAACAAATAAATCGTGAATACATTTTCTTTAACAAAAACGATTTGCCAATTAACTTAAATAAATTTTTACTGCAACAATTTAATTTAAAATACATTAACTAAAAATAATAATTAAAATATGATAATCAGAATTTTCAGTCAGCGTAGTCAACCTTCAGCTCAGGAACAGTGTGCTGTCTCCAGACTTCAGTTTAGCTAGAACATCCAACTTGGGAACAGTAGATCTGCTGTCTCCATTTTACATCCCAAGCGATATACTTCTCCTAACATCAATTGAAACCTTTTGACATGTACGTTTCCATAAGCTAAGGCATAGGTACTATCAACGATCATAATCATAATCATAATCGGATATCGACCTGCACAATCTCTAAACACATATTTGCTAAAGTGTAGTCATCATCAAAACTCAAGAGGTCCAACAAATTCCCCCTTTTTGATGATGACAAACTTTTCAAACAAACTTAAAAATAAAATAGAGTAAACCAATGTTGAAGAGTATGTTAGAGATCAAAACAACTCTTCTTAACTAAATATCATGATACATGTTACTCTAAAAATAATCAAAACAACAACTTAAATTATTTCAGCATAAAATCAAACAATGAAGAAAATTATATAATCATCCATAATCAGAATTAAAAGAAATCAGCATAACTTAACTTGAAATAACAAAACAAGAAGTCAGTAACTTCCAACAACTAACAAATCAGTAACTTCCAACAACTAACAAAATTAGCAACACACAAACATCAGAAAAACAAACCAGCACCTTAATCCATAAGTCCAACATAATAGATTTAACTAGATCTCAAACATGCTCAAGCATTATTTAAGTTTGTGCCAAATATTCCCCCTTTTGACATCATTCAAAAAGAAGATAAGCAATCAAACCACAGCACTAAACATATAGTTATAGTCAAAGAGAGAATAAGGATGCACAAATTAAAAAGCAATAACAATGAATGCAAGCATGATAAGCAATGACTAATCAAACCTAACAGTTAGTAGCATATGTAAAAAGGTTTAACAAAGTTAACAATGTTTAAGAGGTGTACCCCAGCTGGTACCAAAAGAAAGAAATTGTTTAAAGACAGAGACAGCAGCAATGAAAATAATAAAAGGGAAACTATGAAGCAGGAGCATCTTCATCAACATATTCCGTTTCCACCTCAACTGTATCCAATTTAGCGCCAAGACGAGCCTCCATCTGAGTCATCTGGTCAGCTAAAGAGGCTAGGGAAACACGGATCTCATCTTGAAATTTGAAGAAGCGATCCTGCAAATCATCAAGCTTGAGAAGAATGGAATATAAGGGAGCAGTAGGAATGGTTGCCTGATCAAAGCTGTGTTTGTGAAATGATGGTGATGGTGATCTTGGTGATGGTGAAGGTAGTGGTGATTGAAAATGATGAGTTGGTGGAGTGGTTGGCTTTGATGAGGGAAAACTATTGGGTTCAGTCCTAGAGTCTTCTTCAAGAGAAACCTTAGATTCCAACCCCTGGTCTTCTTCCTCAGAAGGAACAACCTCCTGTTCCTTAACTCCATCCCCTTCTTTCTCCTGTTCCTCCTTCTCCTCTTCTTCCTTTTTCTCCTGTTCCTTCTCTTCCTTCTCTTCCTCTTCCTCCTGTTCCTCCTTTTCCTTCCCCTCTTCCTCCTGTTCCTCATTATCAGAATCAATCTCAATCTGTTCCACAATATTTTCAAGAATCCCTTCCTCATTTAATTTAAGGCGCAAATTACTCAAACATTTTGCACCTATCATATTGCTGGGACCCATAGGAAAACTATAATCACCCAGTGGAACACCAAACTTTGAGAAAATCCATGACAACAAACCACCATAGCCAACCATACAACGTTTGGCTATACAATCATTTAAATGAGAAATCATCAAGGAAGGAAAATTAATCTTTATGTTGTTCACCATACAGTATATCAGGGTTGCATCTCGAAGACTTACCTCACTACGTTTTGAGTTTCGTGGCAAGATAAACCTTCTAGCAATGTTGTACAGCAACTTATGTAAAGGAGACAGGACATTGTGACTTACTTTCCCCCTTTTTTGCCTAACCCCCAAGCATCTCCAAACATCTTTTTCATCTCTTCCAGAAAACGCAATCTTAGACCCAACATGATAAACATCAAAACCAGTAGCAGGAACACCTAACCACTCTCCTAAAGTCAGACTATCAAATTCAATATCAATATCTTTGATTGAACTAGAACAAACTCCATCATGAACAGCAAAATTAGAAATAAACTCATGCATAATGTCAGGGTAAATGGGGTTGCAGCAATATACGCTCATAAGTGATTCCCATTTTTGAGTTTGTAAAATTTCATGGAATTTAGGAAAGATTGTAGATTCGTACCATTCTTTGTCTAGACCAAATCCTACAGACATTTCTTTAGAAAGTTCTTCAGCATTTGAGTAATGCGTTACCTTCATTTTCTTGGTAGAGTGGGTTGAAGGTTTCTTGGATTCTCTTGTTCTTTTACCACTTGTTTGCGGAGACATAGGGGTGTCCTCTGGTTCCTTTGATGAAGACTTAGGTTTGTGAGTGAGAGAAGGTGGGTAGATAACTCGAAGAGGGACAGGTTGCTTCATTTTTGGTTTCATATTCTTGGTTTTCATTGAAGTTTTTAGAGAGAAAAGCAAAGGAAAATGACGGAGTGAAAGGGAAGTGGAAGGAATGACGGTTTAGGGTTGAGTGAACGTGAAAGGTTAGTGAAGATGAAATGAAAGATGGGACGAGAGGTAGTAATTGTATTGGATGAAGTGACGTGTTGAGGCAGTTATCAAATCAAGACAATTGATTTTGAATTGTGAAAATGGAGTATGTTGAGATTCAACTCCTACTTAAAAGAACTGCTGGAAAAAAATTGTTGTTTTTGTTTGTCTTTTTAATTTTAAAAAGAAAAATGGTAATATTGTGCTGCTACCGTCAGATCAAAATAATCATGCAATCATGAGAACATCCAAAGTATATACCTTTTAAAAAATGCGTACCTGATCCTTTCGATAATTGATTTTTCAATCAAGATTATTGTGGTTGATTGATCATTTTCAATTTTCATTTTGTCTCTAGGAATCATATATGATACTTCCTTTAATGCAGCTTGATCATGCCAAGTTCCAATCTCATTTTCTCATGCTGTTCCCTTGGAAGCGGTTTGGTCATGATATCTGCTATTTGCTCGTTAGTGTTTACATGCTTAACAATGATATTTTTATTTTCAACATTATCCTTAAGAAAATGATGCCTAATATGGATGTGCTTTACTCGTGAGTGATGCACTGGATCTTTGGATATGCATATGGCACTGGTATTATCGCAATAAATAGGAACACATGCATACTTAATACCAAAGTCTCTTAGCTGCTGCTTTATCCATATCATTTGGGAACAGCAAGCTGCTGCTGCTACGTACTCAGCTTCAGCAGTTGATAATGCAACAGTGTTTTGTTTCTTGGAACTCCACGAAACTAAACATGAGCCAAGAAATTGTACCATACCTGACGTGCTTTTTCTATTAACAAGATCTCCTGCATAATCTGCATCACTAAAGCCTTTCAAGTCAAAGACATCACTTTTAGGATAAAATAATGATAAATCATCTGTTCCCTTTAGATATCTCAAAATACGTTTCACTGCAGTTAGATGTGATTCTTTAGGGTTAGATTGAAATCTTGCACATAAACCAACACTAAATGAAATATCGGGTCTACTAGCAGTTAGATATAATAAAGATCCAATCATGCCTCTATACATAGTTTGGTCAATATTTGTTCCATTTGTATCTTCATCTAATCTTACATTAGTAGCCATGGGTGTATGGTAGGTTTTAGCGTTATTCATGCCATATTTCTTAAGAAGTTCTTTTATATATTTTTGTTGATGAATAAAGATTCCATTAGCAGTTTGTTTAATTTGCAAACCAAGAAAGAAATTTAATTCTCCCATCATACTCATTTCAAATTCAGTGCTCATAAGGTTAGCAAATTCTTTACATAGCAATTCATTTGTGGCACCAAAAATAATATCATCAACATATATTTGAACAACTAATATATTGGAACCTTTGTTCTTAAAGAATAAGGTTTTATCAATTTTACCTCTAATAAAGTCATTTTGAATCAAAAATTTTGATAGTCTTTCATACCATTGCCTAGGAGCTTGTTTCAACCCATAAAGAGCTTTATCAAGCTTATAGACATGATCAAGACACGAGGTATTCTCAAAGCCAGGCGGTTGTTCAACAAAAACTTCTTCATCAAGAAAACCATTCAAGAAAGCACATTTCACATCCATTTGATATAATTTAAAGTTCATAAATGCAGCAAAAGAAATTAAAATTCTAATAGCTTCTAACCTTGCTACTGGAGCAAATGTCTCAGTATAATCAATACCTTCTTGTTGATTGTACCCTTTGACCACGAGCCTTGCTTTGTTTCTTACAATTATTCCATGCTCATCTAGTTTGTTCCGAAATACCCATTTCAAACCAATTACCTTCTTGTGTTTCGGTTTGGGTTCTAAATGCCATACTTTGTTCCTTTCAAATTCGTTCAATTCATCTTGCATGGCTACAACCCATTCGGAATCCTTTAGAGCTTCTTCGTGATTTTTGGGTTCAAGTGATGATAGGAACGCAAAATGTGCACAAAAATTTCTCATTTGAGATCGAGTTTGTGTTCCTTTATTCAAATCACTTACAATCAAATCAAGAGGATGGTATTTTTGATATCTCCAAGGTTTTGGCATAAAATCTCTTGTGGGAACAGTAGCATGTTCTGGTTCATTAGCTTGATTAACATTCTGTTCAGCTACTGGGTTGTTCTGCTCATCTGTGGGAACAGCTGGATTGGGAACAGTCTGCTGTTCTGGCAGTTCCTGAACTTGATCAGTACTTTCTGCTTCTGCTGGAACCGGCTGTTCACCAGCTGTTTCTTGATCATGCACTTTCAATTCTTCATCATCTTCTTCTAGATTTGCAAGACCTATCTTAAAATAATTTATATCCTGTTCACTTGACAAAAAGTTAGTTTCATCGAAAATTATGTGAACGGATTCTTCCACACTCATTGTTCTTTTGTTATAGACTCTATATGCCTTACTTTGAGATGAGTAGCCAAGAAATACTGCTTCATCACTTCTTTCATCAAATTTACCTATATTCCGTTTTCCATTAACATGTACAAAACATTTGCATCCAAACACACGAAAATAGGCAATATTTGGTTTAACACCTTTAAACAGTTCATAGGGTGTCTTCGAAGTGATTGGTCTTATCAATACTCTATTTAAAATATAACATGCAGTATTAACAGCCTCGGCCCAAAAATTTCTAGGTAAGCCACTAGCAATTAACATAGTTCTAGCCATTTCTTCTAAAGTTCTATTTTTCCTTTCTACAACACCATTTTGTTGTGGTGTTCTAGGGGCGGAAAAATTGTGACTTATTCCATGTTCATTGCAATAACTCATAAAGCTTGAATTTTCAAATTCTTTACCATGATCTGACCTTATGTGAACAATTTGATTATTGGTAGATTTTTGTATTTTGTTAGCGAAAGAGACAAACTCATTAAAGGCTTCATCTTTACTAACTAAAAATAAAGTCCATGTAAATCTACTATAATCATCAACAATAACAAACACATATCTCTTGCCACTACGGCTTTGTATTCTCATAGGTCCACACAAATCCATGTGTAATAATTCAAGCGTTTTTGAGGTGGTCACAACATTCTTTGGTTTAAAAGATGACCTTACTTGTTTTCCTTTGGCACAAGGATCACATATTTCATCCTTAAGGAATTTTATAGATGGTAGTCCTCTAACTAGGTCTTTAGATCTTAATGTATTAATCATTGAATAACTAGCATGACCTAGACGCTTATGCCAAAGAAGTGGGTCGTCTTCTATAACACTTAGACACGTTAGACTGTTTCTGGGAACAGTGTCCAGGTCCACTACATAAGTGTTCCCTTTTCTGATTCCCTCAAGAATGATGTCTCCTGTGTCGTTCCTAGAAATAATGCACTTTTCAGAAGTAAAGTTTACAGAGTTACCCTTATCACAAAATTGAGAAATGCTGAGTAAGTTGTGTTTCAAATTCTCGACTAAAAATACATTATCAATGGCGTGGGAACATGACCTTCCAACCTTTCCTTTGGCGATTATCTCACCCTTCATATTGTCACCGAAGATTACTGTTCCCCCATCATAGGCTTCAAGTGAGAGAAATTTAGATTTGTCACCCGTCATATGCTTGGAACACCCACTGTCGAGATACCATGAGCTGTTCCCCCTCACTTGGACCTGTAAGATAATTAATTGTTAATTATAGGAACCCAGACTTTCTTGGGTTCCTTGTCGATCTTACATGAATCATATTTATCAATCTGAATGTTATCGACATAGTTTCTGTTGGAGACAGTATACTGTTCCCTTTTGGTGCACTGTTCCTTCAGATGGCCAGCTTTACCACAGAAGGTACAGTACCTGTCTCTAGGAAGATCAACGTAAGCTTTCTTACTTTTGTTATTCTTAAAATAATTTAGGCCTTGTGATTTCTTACTTTTAGCATCTAGAATCCATTTGGGAGTTATTTTGATTTTCCCTTTTTCTCTTAAATTTAATTCAAGATTATTATTGTTGTTACGGTTGGATTCCGAATTCAACTCTAAATGTTGAAAATCATTGCACAAATCCTTAGTAGATGCATTTATCAATTCTTTATTTAAGCCTAATAATTTGTATTGTGATAGCTCAATATTAAGAATAACATTTTCTTTCTTAAGTCTCTCCATATTTTCCTTTAGGATTATATTTTGATCCAACAAACCGAAAAATCTGTTTTGGACATCATGTCTAAAGGTGTTTATGTATGAGACATGGTCTTTGCTTACTTTAAGTTCCTGTTCTAACTTGAGACACTTATCATTGCAATTTTCAAGTTTAGCTTGTGTCTCTTTTAACAACTCTTTTAATTCATTTTTACTTAGATTAAATGAATGGTCAGAAAATAATTAGAAATATTTACCTGCTTCTCCTTGCCTTTATGCGTAGCCATGAGACATAGGTTAGCTGTCTCCTCTTCTTCGGGAACAATAGTTTCATTCTCACTTTCAGTTTCTCCCCATGCAGCAATCATGGCCTTACGAAAGTCAGTCTTGTTAAAATTTTCTTTGTTCAACGGTCTTCTTGAATCTCTTGTCTTTCCCTTACCCTTTTCATTCTTCCATGTTGGGCAATCCTTGATGAAGTGTTCGGTACTTCCACATTTGTGGCATTCAAGATTTTTTGTTCTTCTTTCTTTGTTGTTTCTTTGATTTGCATACCTGCTGTTCCTGAAGAACTTCTTGAATTTTCGTACCAATAAAGCAGCCTCTTCCTCATCACATTCTGATTCGTCCTGTTCCCCCGCTGCCAGAGCCAGTCCCTTGTTCCTGGAACTGTCTGCTGTTCCCAAATGCAATTCATGCGTCATTAGGGAACCAGCCAGCTCCTCTAGATTGAACTTAGTAAAATCTTTGGACTCTTGTATAGCAGTAACCTTGGCCCTCCAGCGCTCATCTTGAGGAAGGCTCCTTAGGATCTTCCTTACTTGTTCATCAGTGGGAATTATTCTTCCAAGAGAGACAAGCTCGTTTGTTATGTTGGTGAACCTAGTGAACATCTCTTGGATACTTTCACTTGGCTCCATAACAAATCTCTCGTATTTAGACATTAACAAATCAATTTTGGACCGTTTGACTTCACTTGTTCCCTCATGGGTAACAGCAAGCAGGTCCCAAATTTGCTTAGCGGATTTGCACCCCATAATTCTATTATGCTCGTTTGGTCCAAGACCACAATGAAGTAATTTTATAGCAAGAGCATTTAATTCCATTTTCTGAAAATCTTCTTTTTCATATTCGGTTATAGGTTTGGGAACAATTTCATTGTTGGAGTTAGTAGTGGTTACCTCAAAATCTCCGATTTCTATGACTCTCCAAACTTGATAATTTTCCGCTTTGATGAAGATCTCCATCCTATTCTTCCAGTATGTATAGAATTTTCCATCGAACATTGGCGGTCTTTGAGTTGAATACCCTTCTTCCATTCGCTCGTTCATAATTGACATTTTTAGGGAACACCAGAATCTGCCCTCAGGGTTTCCTGATCTTCTGGGAACAGGGCTCTGATACCAATTGTTGATTCAATTAGGAACGGGAACAGCAACAAGAGGGGGGGTGAATTGTTGTTGTTGCAAGTTTAAGTGATTGTGCCCTGTTTTTGCGGAATTATTTAAAATAAATAAAGCTTAAACTAAGAGCAAAATAATAAGAGAGACACACGATTTTACGTGGAAACCTTTTGGGCCTAAACAAAAGGAAAAACCACGACCACTTGGGATTTTCAAAAACTCCACTATGTTTAAGGCAATTAGTTACAATCACAATAAACACTTTGCTTCACTCGAAGCGTAACACCTAGGCCGACTCCTCTTCTCTCTAATTGCTTTACTCCAAGCAACAACCTTAGCTTCTCTTCAAGCTAATCCTCTCTAGCTTCACTCAAAGCTATCTAATTTCCCCCTTAGACTCACCCGAGTCTAATTACATAAACTCTCAAAAACCCTTACAAAAAGGATAGAAATTCTCTAAAATAAATCAAAGAGTTGCATCAAGAAAATATTCTAAATTAATTGGCAATTTTGAGAACAAAATATTTCTTGTAAAATCCAACAAAAACGTATGAAAAATACTTAAGCACAAAACGTTGGATTACTTCTCTTCTCTTTAAAAACCGGAATTATCTTGCAATTTATAGAAAATAATATTCCTAAGAAAGTGGAATAATCCAATCCATCATCCCACTATCAAGAGATCATGGGAGTAATGTGGATTAAGCAAACACACGGTTATTTCCATAAGATTTGATTAAGTCAAATCACACGTGTACATAAACAATAACCGCTGTTCCTTTAATAACCGCTGTTCCCTAAAGTAGCAGTTTCTTCAGTAGTAATTCCTGTTCCCCAAATTAATGGCTGGAACTTCATGCTATATTTAGAAAACGGTTAATCTTAGTGGGAATGATTGTTTGCTAATTTTTAGGAATAAAGACCGGCTGAAAAGATTTGCTAAGACCAATTCAAAGTTAGTTAATTCTATTTTTAACAAATCCAAGATTTATTAAAAATAGATCCTAAAATAAAGGATCTTAACAAATAAATCGTGAATACATTTTCTTTAACAAAAACGATTTGCCAATTAACTTAAATAAATTTTTACTGCAACAATTTAATTTAAAATACATTAACTAAAAATAATAATTAAAATATGATAATCAGAATTTTCAGTCAGCGTAGTCAACCTTCAGCTCAGGAACAGTGTGCTGTCTCCAGACTTCAGTTTAGCTAGAACATCCAACTTGGGAACAGTAGATCTGCTGTCTCCATTTTACATCCCAAGCGATATACTTCTCCTAACATCAATTGAAACCTTTTGACATGTACGTTTCCATAAGCTAAGGCATAGGTACTATCAACGATCATAATCATAATCATAATCGGATATCGACCTGCACAATCTCTAAACACATATTTGCTAAAGTGTAGTCATCATCAAAACTCAAGAGGTCCAACAAGTAGCTTAAACATGGTTTGTTTTGCACGCAACGTGGCACACAACACTATTTGGTATATATTATTATGTTGAAGTTGTTAGAATTGAAAATCATAGTCATATGCTAGAAACTACGCGTTAAGATGCGATTATATGCGTTTTTAAGCTTTCTTGGAACTTTTGCTAATAAAGCAGCTCAAAATTGGTTTGTTTTGCACCTAACTTGGCACACAACACTACTTGGTATATATTATTGTATTCAAATGGTTAGAATTTAAAATCATAGTCATATGCTAGAAATTACGTGTTAAGTTGCGATTTTATGCGTTTTTAAGCTTTTTTGGCACTTTCGCGCATAAAGTAGCTCAAACTTGGTTCGTTTTGCACGCAACTTGGCACACAACGCTATTAGGTGTATATTATTGTGTTGAAGTTGTTAGAATTGCAAATCATAGTCATCTGCTCGAAATTACGTGTTAAGTTGCGATTTTATGCATATTTAAGATTTTTTAGCACTTTCGCGCATAAAGTAGGTTAAACTTGGTTTGTTTTGCACGCAACTTGACACACAACACTATTTGGTATATATTATTGTGTTGAAGTGTTTAGAATTGAAAATAAAAGTCATATGCTAGAAATTACGTGTTGAATTGTGATTTTATGCTTTTGTAAGCTTTTTTGGCACTTTAGCGCATAAAGTAGCTCAAACTTGGTTTGTTTTGCACGCAACTTGGCACACAAAACTATTAGGTATATATTATTGTGTTGAAGTGGTTAGAATTAAAAATCATAGTCATCTGCTAGAAATTACATGTTAAGTAGCGATTTTATGCGTTTTTAAGCTTTTTCGGCACTTTCGTGCATAAAGTAGCTTAAACTTTGTTTGTTTGCAAGCAACTTGACACACAACACTATTTGGTATATATTATTGTGTTGAAGTGGTTAGAATTGAGAATCATAAACATATGCTAGAAATTACGTTTTAAGTTGCGATTTTATGCGTTTTTAAGCTTTCTAGGCACTTTCGCGCATAATGCAGCTCAAACTTGGTTTGTTTTGGACGCAATTTGGCACACAACACTATTTGGTATATATTATTGTGTTGAAGTGGTTAGAATTGAAAATCATAGTCATATACTAGAAAATAAGTGTTAAGTTGCGATTTTATGCGTTTTTAAGCTTTTTTGGCACTCTCACACATAAAGTAGCTGAAACTTGGTTTGCTTTGCACAAAACATGGCACACAACACTCTTTGGTATATATTATTATGTTGAAGTGGTTAGAATTTATTGAATTTTTCTCTTTTCTGGCATTTTCACGCATAAAGTAGCCTAAACTTGGTTTGTTTATCACACAACTTGGCACACAACACTATGAGGTATATATTATTGTGTTGAAGTGGTTATAATGGAAAATCATAGTAATCTGCTAGAAATTACGTGTTAAGTTGCGATTTTATACGTTTTTAAGCTTTTTTGGCACTTTCGCGCATAAAGTAGCTTAAACATGGTTTGTTTTGCACGCAACGTGGCACACAACACTATTTGGTATATATTATTATGTTGAAGTTGTTAGAATTGAAAATCATAGTCATATGCTAGAAACTACGCGTTAAGATGCGATTATATGCGTTTTTAAGCTTTCTTGGAACTTTTGCTAATAAAGCAGCTCAAAATTGGTTTGTTTTGCACCTAACTTGGCACACAACACTACTTGGTATATATTATTGTATTCAAATTGTTAGAATTTAAAATCATAGTCATATGCTAGAAATTACGTGTTAAGTTGCGATTTTATGCGTTTTTAAGCTTTTTTGGCACTTTCGCGCATAAAGTAGCTCAAACTTGGTTCGTTTTGGACGCAACTTGGCACACAACGCTATTAGGTGTATATTATTGTGTTGAAGTTGTTAGAATTGCAAATCATAGTCATCTGCTCGAAATTACGTGTTAAGTTGCGATTTTATGCATATTTAAGATTTTTTGGCACTTTCGCGCATAAAGTAGGTTAAACTTGGTTTGTTTTGCACGCAACTTGACACACAACACTATTTGGTATATATTATTGTGTTGAAGTGTTTAGAATTGAAAATAAAAGTCATATGCTAGAAATTACGTGTTGAATTGTGATTTTATGCTTTTGTAAGCTTTTTTGGCACTTTAGCGCATAAAGTAGCTCAAACTTGGTTTGTTTTGCACGCAACTTGGCGCACAAAACTATTAGGTATATATTATTGTGTTGAAGTGGTTAGAATTAAAAATCATAGTCATCTGCTAGAAATTACATGTTAAGTAGCGATTTTATGCGTTTTTAAGCTTTTTCGGCACTTTCGTGCATAAAGTAGCTTAAACTTTGTTTGTTTGCAAGCAACTTGACACACAACACTATTTGGTATATATTATTGTGTTGAAGTGGTTAGAATTGAGAATCATAAACATATGCTAGAAATTACGTTTTAAGTTGCGATTTTATGCGTTTTTAAGCTTTCTAGGCACTTTCGCGCATAATGCAGCTCAAACTTGGTTTGTTTTGGACGCAATTTGGCACACAACACTATTTGGTATATATTATTGTGTTGAAGTGGTTAGAATTGAAAATCATAGTCATATACTAGAAAATAAGTGTTAAGTTGCGATTTTATGCGTTTTTAAGCTTTTTTGGCACTCTCACACATAAAGTAGCTGAAACTTGGTTTGCTTTGCACAAAACATGGCACACAACACTCTTTGGTATATATTATTATGTTGAAGTGGTTAGAATTTATTGAATTTTTCTCTTTTCTGGCATTTTCACGCATAAAGTAGCCTAAACTTGGTTTGTTTATCACACAACTTGGCACACAACACTATGAGGTATATATTATTGTGTTGAAGTGGTTATAATGGAAAATCATAGTAATCTGCTAGAAATTACGTGTTAAGTTGCGATTTTATACGTTTTTAAGCTTTTTTGGCACTTTCGCGCATAAAGTAGCTTAAACATGGTTTGTTTTGCACGCAACGTGGCACACAACACTATTTGGTATATATTATTATGTTGAAGTTGTTAGAATTGAAAATCATAGTCATATGCTAGAAACTACGCGTTAAGATGCGATTATATGCGTTTTTAAGCTTTCTTGGAACTTTTGCTAATAAAGCAGCTCAAAATTGGTTTGTTTTGCACCTAACTTGGCACACAACACTACTTGGTATATATTATTGTATTCAAATGGTTAGAATTTAAAATCATAGTCATATGCTAGAAATTACGTGTTATGTTGCGATTTTATGCGTTTTTAAGCTTTTTTGGCACTTTCGCGCATAAAGTAGCTCAAACTTGGTTCGTTTTGCACGCAACTTGGCACACAACGCTATTAGGTGTATATTATTGTGTTGAAGTTGTTAGAATTGCAAATCATAGTCATCTGCTCGAAATTACGTGTTAAGTTGCGATTTTATGCATATTTAAGATTTTTTGGCACTTTCGCGCATAAAGTAGGTTAAACTTGGTTTGTTTTGCACGCAACTTGACATACAACACTATTTGGTATATATTATTGTGTTGAAGTGTTTAGAATTGAAAATAAAAGTCATATGCTAGAAATTACGTGTTGAATTGTGATTTTTTGCTTTTGTAAGCTTTTTTGGCACTTTAGCGCATAAAGTAGCTCAAACTTGGTTTGTTTTGCACGCAACTTGGCGCACAAAACTATTAGGTATATATTATTGTGTTGAAGTGGTTAGAATTAAAAATCATAGTCATCTGCTAGAAATTACATGTTAAGTAGCGATTTTATGCGTTTTTAAGCTTTTTCGGCACTTTCGTGCATAAAGTAGCTTAAACTTTGTTTGTTTGCAAGCAACTTGACACACAACACTATTTGGTATATATTATTGTGTTGAAGTGGTTAGAATTGAGAATCATAGTCATATGCTAGAAATTACGTTTTAAGTTGCGATTTTATGCCTTTTTAAGCTTTCTAGGCACTTTCGCGCATAATGCAGCTCAAACTTGGTTTGTTTTGGACTCAATTTGGCACACAACACTATTTGGTATATATTATTGTGTTGAAGTGGTTAGAATTGAAAATCATAGTCATATACTAGAAAATAAGTGTTAAGTTGCGATTTTATGCGTTTTTAAGCTTTTTTGGCACTCTCACACATAAAGAAGCTGAAACTTGGGTTACTTTGCACAAAACATGGCACACAACACTCTTTGGTATATATTATTATGTTGAAGTGGTTAGAATTTATTGAATTTTTCTCTTTTTTGGCATTTTCACGCATAAAGTAGCCTAAACTTGGTTTGTTTATCACGCATTTTGGCACACAACACTATGAGGTATATATTATTGTGTTGAAGTGGTTATAATGGAAAATCATAGTAATCTGCTAGAAATTACGTGTTAAGTTGCGATTTTATACGTTTTTAAGCTTTTTTGGCACTTTCGCGCATAAAGTAGCTTAAACATGGTTTGTTTTGCACGCAACGTGGCACACAACACTATTTGGATATATTATTATGTTGAAGTTGTTAGAATTGAAAATCATAGTCATATGCTAGAAACTACGCGTTAAGATGCGATTATATGCGTTTTTAAGCTTTCTTGGAACTTTTGCTAATAAAGCAGCTCAAAATTGGTTTGTTTTGCACCTAACTTGGCACACAACACTACTTGGTATATATTATTGTATTCAAATTGTTAGAATTTAAAATCATAGTCATATGCTAGAAATTACGTGTTAAGTTGCGATTTTATGCGTTTTTAAGCTTTTTTGGCACTTTCGCGCATAAAGTAGCTCAAACTTGGTTCGTTTTGCACGCAACTTGGCACACAACGCTATTAGGTGTATATTATTGTGTTGAAGTTGTTAGAATTGCAAATCATAGTCATCTGCTCGAAATTACGTGTTAAGTTGCGATTTTATGCATATTTAAGATTTTTTGGCACTTTCGCGCATAAAGTAGGTTAAACTTGGTTTGTTTTGCACGCAACTTGACACACAACACTATTTCGTATATATTATTGTGTTGAAGTGTTTAGAATTGAAAATAAAAGTCATATGCTAGAAATTACGTGTTGAATTGTGAATTTATGCTTTTGTAAGCTTTTTTGGCACTTTAGCGCATAAAGTAGCTCAAACTTGGTTTGTTTTGCACGCAACTTGGCGCACAAAACTATTAGGTATATATTATTGTGTTGAAGTGGTTAGAATTAAAAATCATAGTCATCTGCTAGAAATTACATGTTAAGTAGCGATTTTATGCGTTTTTAAGCTTTTTCGGCACTTTCGTGCATAAAGTAGCTTAAACTTTGTTTGTTTGCAAGCAACTTGACACACAACACTATTTGGTATATATTATTGTGTTGAAGTGGTTAGAATTGAGAATCATATTCATATGCTAGAAATTACGTTTTAAGTTGCGATTTTATGCGTTTTTAAGCTTTCTAGGCACTTTCGCGCATAATGCAGCTCAAACTTGGTTTGTTTTGGACGCAATTTGGCACACAACACTATTTGGTATATATTATTGTGTTGAAGTGGTTAGAATTGAAAATCATAGTCATATACTAGAAAATAAGTGTTAAGTTGCGATTTTATGCGTTTTTAAGCTTTTTTGGCACTCTCACACATAAAGAAGCTGAAACTTGGCTTGCTTTGCACAAAACATGGCACACAACACTCTTTGGTATATATTATTATGTTGAAGTGGTTAGAATTTATTGAATTTTTCTCTTTTTTGGCATTTTCACGCATAAAGTAGCCTAAACTTGGTTTGTTTATCACGCAACTTGGCACACAACACTATGAGGTATATATTATTGTGTTGAAGTGGTTATAATGGAAAATCATAGTAATCTGCTAGAAATTACGTGTTAAGTTGCGATTTTATACGTTTTTAAGCTTTTTTGGCACTTTCGCGCATAAAGTAGCTTAAACATGGTTTGTTTTGCACGCAACGTGGCACACAACACTATTTGGTATATATTATTATGTTGAAGTTGTTAGAATTGAAAATCATAGTCATATGCTAGAAACTACGCGTTAAGATGCGATTATATGCGTTTTTAAGCTTTCTTGGAACTTTTGCTAATAAAGCAGCTCAAAATTGGTTTGTTTTGCACCTAACTTGGCACACAACACTACTTGGTATATATTATTGTATTCAAATGGTTAGAATTTAAAATCATAGTCATATGCTAGAAATTACGTGTTAAGTTGCGATTTTATGCGTTTTTAAGCTTTTTTAGCACTTTCGCGCATAAAGTAGCTCAAACTTGGTTCGTTTTGCACGCAACTTGGCACACAACGCTATTAGGTGTATATTATTGTGTTAAAGTTGTTAGAATTGCAAATCATAGTCATCTGCTCGAAATTACGTGTTAAGTTGCGATTTTATGCGTATTTAAGATTTTTTGGCACTTTTGCGCATAAAGTAGGTTAAACTTGGTTTGTTTTGCACGCAACTTGACACACAACACTATTTGGTATATATTATTGTGTTGAAGTGTTTAGAATTGAAAATAAAAGTCATATGCTAGAAATTACGTGTTGAATTGTGATTTTTTGCTTTTGTAAGCTTTTTTGGCACTTTAGCGCATAAAGTAGCTCAAACTTGGTTTGTTTTGCACGCAACTTGGCGCACAAAACTATTAGGTATATATTATTGTGTTGAAGTGGTTAGAATTAAAAATCATAGTCATCTGCTAGAAATTACATGTTAAGTAGCGATTTTATGCGTTTTTAAGCTTTTTCGGCACTTTCGTGCATAAAGTAGCTTAAACTTTGTTTGTTTGCAAGCAACTTGACACACAACACTATTTGGTATATATTATTGTGTTGAAGTGGTTAGAATTGAGAATCATAGTCATATGCTAGAAATTACGTTTTAAGTTGCGATTTTATGCGTTTTTAAGCTTTCTAGGCACTTTCGCGCATAATGCAGCTCAAACTTGGTTTGTTTTGGACTCAATTTGGCACACAACACTATTTGGTATATATTATTGTGTTGAACTGGTTAGAATTGAAAATCATAGTCATATACTAGAAAATAAGTGTTAAGTTGCGATTTTATGCGTTTTTAAGCTTTTTTGGCACTCTCACACATAAAGTAGCTTAAACTTGGCTTGCTTTGCACAAAACATGGCACACAACACTCTTTGGTATATATTATTATGTTGAAGTGGTTAGAATTTATTGAATTTTTCTCTTTTTTGGCATTTTCACGCATAAAGTAGCCTAAACTTGGTTTGTTTATCACGCAACTTGGCACACAACACTATGAGGTATATATTATTGTGTTGAAGTGGTTATAATGGAAAATCATAGTAATCTGCTAGAAATTACGTGTTAAGTTGCGATTTTATACGTTTTTAAGCTTTTTTGGCACTTTCGCGCATAAAGTAGCTTAAACATGGTTTGTTTTGCACGCAACGTGGCACACAACACTATTTGGTATATATTATTATGTTGAAGTTGTTAGAATTGAAAATCATAGTCATATGCTAGAAACTACGCGTTAAGATGCGATTATATGCGTTTTTAAGCTTTCTTGGAACTTTTGCTAATAAAGCAGCTCAAAATTGGTTTGTTTTGCACCTAACTTGGCACACAACACTACTTGGTATATATTATTGTATTCAAATGGTTAGAATTTAAAATCATAGTCATATGCTAGAAATTACGTGTTAAGTTGCGATTTTATGCGTTTTTAAGCTTTTTTGGCACTTTCGCGCATAAAGTAGCTCAAACTTGGTTCGTTTTGCACGCAACTTGGCACACAACGCTATTAGGTGTATATTATTGTGTTAAAGTTGTTAGAATTGCAAATCATAGTCATCTGCTCGAAATTACGTGTTAAGTTGCGATTTTATGCGTATTTAAGATTTTTTGGCACTTTCGCGCATAAAGTAGGTTAAACTTGGTTTGTTTTGCACGCAACTTGACACACAACACTATTTGGTATATATTATTGTGTTGAAGTGTTTAGAATTGAAAATAAAAGTCATATGCTAGAAATTACGTGTTGAATTGTGATTTTATGCTTTTGTAAGCTTTTTTGGCACTTTAGCGCATAAAGTAGCTCAAACTTGGTTTGTTTTGCACGCAACTTGGCACACAAAACTATTAGGTATATATTATTGTGTTGAAGTGGTTAGAATTAAAAATCATAGTCATCTGCTAGAAATTACATGTTAAGTAGCGATTTTATGCGTTTTTAAGCTTTTTCGGTACTTTCGTGCATAAAGTAGCTTAAACTTTGTTTGTTTGCAAGCAACTTGACACACAACACTATTTGGTATATATTATTGTGTTGAAGTGGTTAGAATTGAGAATCATAGTCATATGCTAGAAATTACGTTTTAAGTTGCGATTTTATGCGTTTTTAAGCTTTCTAGGCACTTTCGCACATAATGCAGCTCAAACTTGGTTTGTTTTGGACGCAATTTGGCACACAACACTATTTGGTATATATTATTGTGTTGAACTGGTTAGAATCTAAAATCATAGTCATATACTAGAAAATAAGTGTTAAGTTGCGATTTTATGCGTTTTTAAGCTTTTTTGGCACTCTCACACATAAAGTAGCTTAAACTTGGTTTGCTTTGCACAAAACATGGCACACAACACTCTTTGGTATATATATTATTATGTTGAAGTGGTTAGAATTTATTGAATTTTTCTCTTTTTTGGCATTTTCACGCATAAAGTAGCCTAAACTTGGTTTGTTTATCACGCAACTTGGCACACAACACTATGAGGTATAGATTATTGTGTTGAAGTGGTTATAATTGAAAATCATAGTAATCTGCTAGAAATTACATGTTAAGTTGCGATTTTATACGTTTTTAAGCTTTTTTGGCACTTTCGCGCATAAAGTAGCTTAAACATGGTTTGTTTTGCACGCAACGTGGCACAAAACACTATTTGGCATATATTATTATGTTGAAGTTGTTAGAATTGAAAATCATAGTCATATGCTAGAAACTACGCGTTAAGATGCGATTATATGCGTTTTTAAGCTTTCTTGGAACTTTTGCTAATAAAGCAGCTCAAAATTGGTTTGTTTTGCACCTAACTTGGCACACAACACTACTTGGTATATATTATTGTATTCAAATGGTTAGAATTTAAAATCATAGTCATATGCTAGAAATTACGTGTTAATTTGCGATTTTATGCGTTTTTAAGCTTTTTTGGCACTTTCGCGCATAAAGTAGCTCAAACTTGGTTCGTTTTGCACGCAACTTGGCACACAAAACTATTAGGTATATATTATTGTGTTGAAGTGGTTAGAATTAAAAATCATAGTCATCTGCTAGAAATTACATGTTAAGTAGCGATTTTATGCGTTTTTAAGCTTTTTCGGTACTTTCGTGCATAAAGTAGCTTAAACTTTGTTTGTTTGCAAGCAACTTGACACACAACACTATTTGGTATATATTATTGTGTTGAAGTGGTTAGAATTGAGAATCATAGTCATATGCTAGAAATTACGTTTTAAGTTGCGATTTTATGCGTTTTTAAGCTTTCTAGGCACTTTCGCGCATAATGCAGCTCAAACTTGGTTTGTTTTGGATGCAATTTGGCACACAACACTATTTGGTATATATTATTGTGTTGAACTGGTTAGAATCTAAAATCATAGTCATATACTAGAAAATAAGTGTTAAGTTGCGATTTTATGCGTTTTTATGCTTTTTTGGCACTCTCACACATAAAGTAGCTTAAACTTGGTTTGCTTTGCACAAAACATGGCACACAACATTCTTTGGTATATATATTATTATGTTGAAGTGGTTAGAATTTATTGAATTTTTCTCTTTTTTGGCATTTTCACGCATAAAGTAGCCTAAACTTGGTTTGTTTATCACGCAACTTGGCACACAACACTATGAGGTATATATTATTGTGTTGAAGTGGTTATAATTGAAAATCATAGTAATCTGCTAGAAATTACATGTTAAGTTGCGATTTTATACGTTTTTAAGCTTTTTTGGCACTTTCGCGCATAAAGTAGCTTAAACATGGTTTGTTTTGCACGCAACGTGGCACAAAACACTATTTGGCATATATTATTATGTTGAAGTTGTTAGAATTGAAAATCATAGTCATATGCTAGAAACTACGCGTTAAGATGCGATTATATGCGTTTTTAAGCTTTCTTGGAACTTTTGCTAATAAAGCAGCTCAAAATTGGTTTGTTTTGCACCTAACTTGGCACACAACACTACTTGGTATATATTATTGTATTCAAATGGTTAGAATTTAAAATCATAGTCATATGCTAGAAATTACGTGTTAAGTTGCGATTTTATGCGTTTTTAAGCTTTTTTGGCACTTTCGCGCATAAAGTAGCTCAAACTTGGTTCGTTTTGCACGCAACTTGGCACACAACGCTATTAGGTGTATATTATTGTGTTGAAGTTGTTAGAATTGCAAATCATAGTAATCTGCTGGAAATTACGTGTTAAGTTGCGATTTTATGCGTATTTAAGATTTTTTGGCACTTTCGCGCATAAAGTAGGTTAAACTTGGTTTGTTTTGCACGCAACTTGACACACAACACTATTTGGTATATATTATTGTGTTGAAGTGTTTAGAATTGAAAATCAAAGTCATTTTCAAGAAATTACATGTTAAGTTGTGATTTTATGCGTTTTTAAGCTTTCTTGGCACTTTCGTGCATAAAGCAGCTCCAAATTGGTTTGTTTTGCATGAAACTTGGCACACAACACTATTTGGTATATATTATGGATTTTAAGTGGTTGGAATTGAAAATCATAGTCATATGCTAGAAATTACCTGTTGAATTGTGATTTTATACGTTTTTAAACTTTCTTTGCACTTTCGCGCATAAAGTAACTCAAACTTGGTTTGTTTTGCACGAAACTTTGCACACAACATTATTTGGTATCTATTATTGTTTTGAAGTGGTTAGTTTTGAAAATGCTAGTCAGATGCTAGAAATTACGTGTTAAGTTGCGATTTTATGCATTTTTAAGCTTTTTTGGCACTTTTGCGCATAAAGAGGCTCAAACGTGGTGTTTTTTTCACGCAATTTGGCACTGCACACTATTTGGTATATATTATTATGTTGAAGTTCTTAGAATTGAAAATTATATTTATATGCTAGAAATTACGTGTTAAGTTGCGATTTTATGCGTTTTTAAGCTTTCTTGGCACTTTCACACATATTGCAGCTCAAACTCTGTTTGTTTTGGACGCAACTTGGCACACAACACTATTTGGTATATATTATTGTGTTGAAGTGGTTAGAATAAAATCATAGTCATATGCTAAAAATTACGTGTTAAGTTGCGATTTTATTCGTTTTTAAGCTTTTTTGGCCCTTTCCCGCATAAAGTAGCATAACCTTGGTTTGTTTTGCGCGAAACTTACGACACAACACTATTCGGTGTATATTATTGTGTTGAAGTGGTTAGAATTGAAAATCATAGTCATATGCTAGAAATTACATGTTAAGTTGCAATTTTATGCATTTTTAAGCTTTCTCGGCACTTTCGCGCATAAAGCAACTCAAACTTGGTTTGTTTTGCACGCAACTTTGCACACAAAATTATTTGGTATGTATCATTGTGTTGAAGTGGTTAGAATTGAAAATCATAGTCATGTGCTAGAAATTACGTGTTAAGTTGCGATTTTATGCGTTTTTAAGTTTTCTCGGCACTTTCGCGCATAAAGCAACTCAAACTTGGTTTGTTTTGCAAGCAACTTTGCACACAACATTATTTGGTATGTATTATTGTGTTGAAGTGGTTATAATTGAAAATCATAGTCATATGCTAGAAATTACGTGTTAAGTTTCGATTTTATGCGTATTTAAGCTTTTTTGGCACTTTCGCGCATAAAGTAACTTAAACTTGGTTTTTTTTGCACGCAACTTGACACACAACACTATTTGGTATATATTATTGTGCTGAAGTGTTTAGAATTGGAAATAGAAGTCATATGTTAGAAATTACGTATTGAATTGTGATTTTATTCTTTTGTAAGCTTTTTGGCACTTTAGCGCATAAAGTAGCTCACACTTGGTTTGTTTTGCACGCAACTTGGCACACAACACTATTAGGTATATATTATTTTGTTGAAGTGGTTAGAATTAAAAATCGTAGTCATTTGCTAGAAATTACGTGTTAAGTAGCGATTTTATTCGTTTTTAAGCTTTTTCAGCACTTTCGTGCATAAAGTAGCTTAAAATGTTTTTGTTTTGCACGCAACTTGACACACAACACTATTTGGTATGTATTATTGTGTTGCAGTGGTTAGAATTGAAAATCATAGTCATATGCTTGAAATTACGTTTTAAGTTGCGATTTTATGCGTTTTTGATCTTTCTAGGCACTTTCGCTCATAATGCAGCTCAAACTTGGTTTGTTTTGGACGCAATTTGCCACACAACACTATTTGGTATATATTATTGTGTTGAAGTGGTTAGAATTGAAAATCATAGTCATATACTAGAAAATAAGTGTTAAGTTGCGATTTTATGCATTTTTAAGCTTTTTTGGCACTTTCGCACATAAAGTAGCTTAAACTTGGTTTGTTTTGCACCTAACTTCGCACACAACACTACTTGGTATATATTTTTGTGTTGAAATGGTTAGAATTGAAAATCATAGTCATATGCTTGAAATTATGTGCTA
The DNA here is from genome assembly GCF_026212465.1 of Amaranthus tricolor. Taxonomy (NCBI): domain Eukaryota; kingdom Viridiplantae; phylum Streptophyta; class Magnoliopsida; order Caryophyllales; family Amaranthaceae; genus Amaranthus; species Amaranthus tricolor. Next base: position 21,262,980 of record NC_080053.1, read on the forward strand.
AGTTGCGATTTTATACGTTTTAAATTTTCTTTACACTTTCGCGCATAAATCACTTCAAACTTGGTTTGTTTTGCACACAATTTGCACACAACATTATTTGTTATATATTATTGTGTTGAAGTGGTTAATTTTGAAAATCATAGTCATGTGCTAGAAATTACGTGTTAAGTTGCGATTTTATGCGTATTAAAGCTTTTATGGCACTTTCGCGCATAAAGAGGCTCAAACTTGGTCTGTTTTTCACACAATTTGCCACACAACACTATTTGGTATATATTATTATGTGGAAGTTGTTAGAATGGAAAATCATAGTCATATGCTAGAAATTACGTGTTAAGATGCGATTTTATGCGTTTTAAAACTTTTTTGGCACTTTCGTGTATAAAGCAGCTTAAACTTGGTTTGTTTTGCACACAACTTGGCACACAACACTATTGGTATATATTATTGCGTTAAAATGGTTAGAATTGAATATCATAGTCATATGCAAGAAATTATAAGTTGCGATTTTATACGTTTTTAAACTTTCTTGACACTTTCGCGCATTAATCAGCTCAAACTTGGTTTGTTTTGCACAGAACTTTGCACACAACATTATTTGGTATATATTGGTGTGTTGAAGTGGTTAGTTTTCAAAATCCTAGTCAGATGCTAGAAATTACGTGTTAAGTTGCGATTTTATGCGTTTTTAAGCTTTCTTGCCACTTTCACGCATAAAGCGGCTCAAACTTGGTTTGTTTTGCACGCAACTTGGCACACAACACTATTAGGTATATATTATTGTCTTGACTTGGTTAGAATCGAAAATCATAGTAATCTGCTAGAAATTACGTGTTAAGTTTCAATTTTATGCTTTTTTATGCTTTTTTGGCACTTTTGCGCATAAAGTAACATAAACTTAGTTTGTTTTGCACGAAACTTGCCATACAACACTATTTGGTATATATTATTGTGTTGAAGTGGTTAGAAATGAAAATCATAGTCATATGCTAGAAATTATATTTTAAGTTGCTATTTTATGCGTTTTTTTGCTTTTTTGGCACTTACGCGCATAAAGTAGCTGAAACTTGGTTTGTTTTGCACACAACACTATTTGGTATATATTATTGTGTTGAAGTGGTTAGAATTTAAAATCATAGTCATATGCTAGAAATTATGTGTTAAGTTGCGATTTTAAGCAATTTTCATCTTTTTTGGCACTTACGCGCATAAAGTAAAATAAACTTGGTTTGTTTTGCACGAAACTTACCACACAACACTATTTGGTATATATTATTTTGTTGAAGTGTTTAGAATTGAAAATCATAATCATATGCTAGAAATTACGTGTTAAGTTGCGATTTTATACGTTTTTAAGCTTTTTTGGCACTTTCGCGCATAAAGTAGCTTAAACATTGTTTGTTTTGCTCGCAACTTGGCACACAACACTATATTGTATAAATTATTGTGATGAAGTGGTTAGAATTGAAAATCATAGTCAAATGCTAGAAATTATGTGTTAAGTGGCGATTTTATGCATTTTTCAGCATTTTTGGCACTTTCGCGCATAAAGTAGCATAAACTTGGTTTGTTTTGCACGAAACTTACCACACAACACTATTTGGTGTATTTTATTGTGTTGAAGTGTTTAGAATTGAAAATTATAGTCATATGCTTGAAATTACATGTTAAGTTGCAATTTTATGACATGGTTTGTTTTGCACGGAACTTGGCACATAACACTATTTGGTATATATTATTGTGTTGAAGTGGTTAGAATTGAAAATCATAGTCATATGCCAGAAATTACGTGTTAAGTTGCGATTTTATGCGTTTTTAAGCTTTTTTAGCACTTTCGCGCATAAAGTAGCTCAAACATGGTTGGTTTTGCACACAAGTGGGCACACAAAACTATTAGGTATATATTATTATGTTGAAGTGGTTAGAATTGAAAATCATAGTCATCTGCTAAAAATTACATGTTAAGTTGCGATTTTATACGTTTTTAAACTTTCTTGGCACTTTCGCGCATAAATCAGCTCAAACTTGGTTTGTTTTGCATGCAAATTTGCACACAACATTATTTGGTATATATTATTATGTTGAAGTGGTTATTTTTAAAAATCCTAGTCAGATGCTAGAAATTACGTGTTAAGTTGCGATTTTATGCGTTTTAAAGCTTTTTTGGCACATTCGCGCATAAAGTGGCTCAAACTTGGTTTGTTTTGCACTCAACTTCGCACACAACACTATTAAGTATATATTATTGTGTTGAATTGGTTAGAATCGAAAATCATAGTAATCTGCTAGAAATTACGTGTTAAGTTGCGATGTTATGCATTTTTAAGCTTTTTTGGCACTTTTGCGCATAAAGTAGCATAAACTTGGTTCGTTTTGCACGAAACTTTCCACACAACACTATTTGGTAAATATTATTGTGTTGAAGTGGTTAGAAATGAAAATCATAGTCATATGCTAGAAATTACGTTTTAAGTTGCGATTTTCTGCGTTTTTTTTGCTTTTTTGGCACTTTCGCGCATAAAGTAGCTTAAACTTGGTTTGTTTTGCACACAACTTGGCACACAACACTATTTGGTATATATTATTGTGTTGAAGTGGTTAGAAATTAAAATCATAGTCATAAGCTAGAAATTATGTGTTAAGTTGCGATTATAAACAATTTTCAGCTTTTTTGGCACTTTCGCGTAGAAAGTAAAATAAACTTGGTTTGTTTTGCACGAAACTTACCACACAACACTATTTGGTATATATTATTGTGTTGAAGTGTTTAGAATTGAAAATCATAATCACATGATAGAAATTACGTATTAAGTTGCAATTTTGTGCGTTATCAAGCTTTTTTGACACTTTCGCGCATAAAGTAGCACAAACTTTGTTTGTTTTGCACGAAACTTGCCACACAACACTACTTGGTATATATTATTGTGTTGAAGTGCTTAGAATTCAAAATCACAGTCATCTGCTAAAACTTCTGTGTTAAGTTGCGATTTTATACGTTTTTAAGCTTTTTTGGCACTTTCTCGCATAAGTAGCTTAAACGTTGTATGTTTTGCTCGCAACTTTGCACACAACACTATATTGTATAAATTATTGTGTTGAAGTGGTTAGAATTGAAAATCATAGTCATATGCTAGAAATTATGTGTTAAGTGGCGATTTTATGTATTTTTCAGCATTTTTGGCACTTTCGCGCATATAGTAGCATAAACTTGGTTTGTTTTGCACGAAACTTACCACACAACACTATTTGGTGTATATTATTGTGTTGAAGTGTTTAGAATTGAAAATCATAGTCATATGCTTGAAATTACGTGTTAAGTTGCAATTTTGTGCATTTTTCAGCTTTTTTGGCACTTTCGCGCATAAAGCAGCTCAAACATGGTTTGTTTTGCACGGAACTTGGCACATAACACTATTTGGTATATATTATTGTGTTGAAGTGGTTAGGATTGAAAATCATAGTCATATGCCAGAAATTACGTGTTAAGTTGCGATTTTATGCGTTTTTTAAGCTTTTTTGGCATTTTCGCGCGTAAAGTAGCTCAAACTTTGTTGGTTTTGCACACAAGTGGGCACACAAAACTATTAGGTATATATTATTATGTTGAAGTGGTTAGAATTGAAAATCATAGTCATCTGCTAAAAATTACATGTTAAGTTGCGATTTTATACGTTTTTAAACTTTCTTGGCACTTTCGCGCATAAATCAGCTCAAACTTGGTTTATTTTGCATGCAACTTTGCACACAACATTATTTGGTATATATTATTGTGTTGAAGTGGTTAGTTTTGAAAATCCTAGTCAGATGCTAGAAATTACGTGTTAAGTTGCGATTTTATGCGTTTTAAAGCTTTTTTGGCACATTCGCGCATAAACTGGCTCAAACTTGGTTTGTTTTGCGCGCAACTTCGCACACAACACTATTAAGTATATATTATTGTGTTGAATTGGTTAGAATCGAAAATCATGGTAATCTGCTAGAAATTACGTGTTAAGTTGCGATTTTATGCATTTTAAAGCTTTTTTGGCACTTTTGCGCATAAAGTAGCATAAACTTGGTTCGTTTTGCACGAAACTTGCCACACAACACTATTTGGTAAATATTATTGTGTTGAAGTGGTTAGAATTTAAAATCATAGTCATATGCTAGAAATTATGTGTTAAGTTGCGATTATAAACAATTTTCAGCTTTTTTGGCACTTTCGCGTATAAAGTAAAATAAACTTGGTTTGTTTTGCACGAAACTTACCACACAACACTATTTGGTATATATTATTGTGTTGAATTGGTTAGAATCGAAAATGATGGTAATCTGCTAGAAATTACGTGTTAAGTTGCGATGTTATGCATTTTAAGCTTTTTTGGCACTTTTGCGCATAAAGTAGCATAAACTTGGTTCGTTTTGCACGAAACTTTCCACACAACACTATTTGGTAAATATTATTGTGTTGAAGTGGTTAGAAATGAAAATCATAGTCATATGCTAGAAATTACGTTTTAAGTTGCGATTTTATGCGTTTTTTTTGCTTTTTTGGCACTTTCGCGCATAAAGTAGCTTAAACTTGGTTTGTTTTGCACACAACTTGGCACACAACACTATTTGGTATATATTATTGTGTTGAAGTGGTTAGAAATTAAAATCATAGTCATATGCTAGAAATTATGTGTTAAGTTGCGATTATAAACAATTTTCAGCTTTTTTGGCACTTTCCGCGTAGAAAGTAAAATAAACTTGGTTTGTTTTGCACGAAACTTACCACACAACACTATTTGGTATATATTATTGTGTTGAAGTGTTTAGAATTGAAAATCATAATCATATGATAGAAATTACGTATTAAGTTGCAATTTTGTGCGTTATCAAGCTTTTTTGACACTTTCGCGCATAAAGTAGCACAAACTTTGTTTGTTTTGCACGAAACTTGCCACACAACACTACTTGGTATATATTATTGTGTTGAAGTGCTTAGAATTCAAAATCACAGTCATCTGCTAAAACTTCTGTGTTAAGTTGCGATTTTATACGTTTTTAAGCTTTTTTGGCACTTTCTCGCATAAGTAGCTTAAACGTTGTATGTTTTGCTCGCAACTTTGCACACAACACTATATTGTATAAATTATTGTGTTGAAGTGGTTAGAATTGAAAATCATAGTCATATGCTAGAAATATGTGTTAAGTGGCGATTTTATGTATTTTTCAGCATTTTTTGGCACTTTCGCGCATATAGTAGCATAAACTTGGTTTGTTTTGCACGAAACTTACCACACAACACTATTTGGTGTATATTATTGTGTTGAAGTGTTTAGAATTGAAAATCATAGTCATATGCTTGAAATTACGTGTTAAGTTGCAATTTTGTGCATTTTTCAGCTTTTTTGGCACTTTCGCGCATAAAGCAGCTCAAACATGGTTTGTTTTGCACGGAACTTGGCACATAACACTATTTGGTATATATTATTGTGTTGAAGTGGTTAGGATTGAAAATCATAGTCATATGCCAGAAATTACGTGTTAAGTTGCGATTTTATGCGTTTTTAAGCTTTTTTGGCACTTTCGCGCGTAAAGTAGCTCAAACTTTGTTGGTTTTGCACACAAGTGGGCACACAAAACTATTAGGTATATATTATTATGTTGAAGTGGTTAGAATTGAAAATCATAGTCATCTGCTAAAAATTACATGTTAAGTTGCGATTTTATACGTTTTTAAACTTTCTTGGCACTTTCGCGCATAAATCAGCTCAAACTTGGTTTGTTTTGCATGCAACTTTGCACACAACATTAATTGGTATATATTATTGTGTTGAAGTGGTTAGTTTTGAAAATCCTAGTCAGATGCTAGAAATTACGTGTTAAGTTGCGATTTTATGCGTTTTAAAGCTTTTTTGGCACCATTCGCGCATAAACTGGCTCAAACTTGGTTTGTTTTGCGCGCAACTTCGCACACAACACTATTAAGTATATATTATTGTGTTGAATTGGTTAGAATCGAAAATCATGGTAATCTGCTAGAAATTACGTGTTAAGTTGCGATTTTATGCATTTTAAAGCTTTTTTGGCACTTTTGCGCATAAAGTAGCATAAACTTGGTTCGTTTTGCACGAAACTTGCCACACAACACTATTTGGTATATATTATTGTGTTGAAGTGGTTAGAATTTAAAATCATAGTCATATGCTAGAAATTATGTGTTAAGTTGCGATTATAAACAATTTTCAGCTTTTTTGGCACTTTCGCGTATAAAGTAAAATAAACTTGGTTTGTTTTGCACGAAACTTACCACACAACACTATTTGGTATATATTATTGTGTTGAATTGGTTAGAATCGAAAATGATGGTAATCTGCTAGAAATTACGTGTTAAGTTGCGATGTTATGCATTTTTAAGCTTTTTTGGCACTTTTGCGCATAAAGTAGCATAAACTTGGTTCGTTTTGCACGAAACTTTCCACACAACACTATTTGGTATATATTATTGTGTTGAAGTGGTTAGAAATGAAAATCGTAGTCATATGCTAGAAATTACGTTTTAAGTTGCGATTTTATGCGTTTTTTTGCTTTTTTGGCAATTTCGCGCATAAAGTAGCTTAAACGTAGTTTGTTTTGCACACAACTTGGCACACAACACTATTTGGTATATATTATTGTGTTGAAGGGGTTAGAATTTAAAATCATAGTCATATGCTAGAAATTATGTGTTAAGTTGCGATTATAAACAATTTTCAGCTTTTTTGTCACTTTCGCGTATAAAGTAAAATAAACTTGGTTTGTTTTGCACGAAACTTACCACACAACACTATTTGGTATATATTATTGTGTTGAAGTGTTTAGAATTGAAAATCATAATCATATGATAGAAATTACGTGTTAAGTTGCGATTTTGTGCGTTATTAAGCTTTTTTGACACTTTCGCGCAAAAAGTAGCACAAACTTTGTTTGTTTTGCACGAAACTTGCCACACAACACTACTTGGTATATATTATTGTGTTGAAGTGCTTAGAATTCAAAATCACAGTCATCTGCTAAAACTTATGTGTTAAGTTGCGATTTTATACGTTTTTAAGCTTTTTTGGCACTTTCTCGCATAAAGTAGCTTAAACGTTGTTTGTTTTGCACGCAACTTGGCACACAACACTATTTTGTATATATTATTGTGTTGAAGTGGTTCGAATTGAAAATCATAGTCATATGCTAGAAATTATGTGTTAAGTGGCGATTTTATGCATTTTTCAGCATTTTTGGCACTTTCGCGCATATAGTAGCATAAACTTGGTTTGTTTTGCATGAAACTTACCACACAACACTATTTGGTGTATATTATTGTGTTGAAGTGTTGAGAATTGAAAATCATAGTCATATGCTTGAAATTACGTGTTAAGTTGCAATTTTATGCATTTTTCAGCTTTTTTGGCACTTTCGCGCATAAAACAGCTCAAACATGGTTTGTTTTGCACGGAACTTGGCACATAACACTATTTGGTATATATTATTGTGTTGAAGTGGTTAGAATTGAAAATCATAGTCATATGCCATAAATTACGTGTTAAGTTGCGATTTTATGCGTTTTTAAGCTTTTTTGGCACTTTCGCGCATAAAGTAGCTCAAACTTGGTTGGTTTTGCACACAAGTGGGCACACAACACTATTAGGTATATATTATTATGTTGAAGTGGTTAGACTTGAAAATCATAGTCATCTGCTAAAAATTACATGTTATGTTGCGATTTTATACGTTTTTAAACTTTCTTGGCACTTTCGCGCATAAATCAGCTCAAACTTGGTTTGTTTTGCATGCAACTTTGCACACAACATTATTTGGTATATATTATTGTGTTGAAGTGGTTAGTTTTGAAAATCCTAGTTAGATGCTAGAAATTACGTGTTAAGTTGCGATTTTATGCGTTTTAAAGCTTTTTTGGCACATTCGCGCATAAAGTGGTTCAAACTTGGTTTGTTTTGCACGCAACTTCGCACACAACACTATTAAGTATATATTATTGTGTTGAATTGGTTAGAATCGAAAATCATAGTAATCTGCTAGAAATTACGTGTTAAGTTGCGATGTTATGCATTTTTAAGCTTTTTTGGCACTTTTGCGCATAAAGTAGCATAAACTTGGTTCGTTTTGCACGAAACTTTCCACACAACACTATTTGGTATATATTATTGTGTTGAAGTGGTTAGAAATGAAAATCGCAGTCATATGCTAGAAATTACGTTTTAAGTTGCGATTTTATGCGTTTTTTTGCTTTTTTGGCAATTTCGCGCATAAAGTAGCTTAAACTTGGTTTGTTTTGCACACAACTTGGCACACAACACTATTTGGTATATATTATTGTATTGAAGGGGTTAGAATTT